>NC_142928.1:76188184-76225684 GCF_046866305.1 Octopus bimaculoides | reverse complement strand
ATTATTATTATTATTATTAGTAGTAGTAGTAGTAGTAGTAGTAGTAGTAGTAGTAGTAGTAGTAGTAGTAGTAGTAATTTTGTTCATCAAGTACAAACATAATGCAAACTACTGCCTAAATTCACCTTTCCTGAAAAACGCCTCCTGAGAACGACTATATTCATCTGTCCACAATTGGATGAAATAGCATGGATCTTGGAATATATCACGGGAAGTCTGCAGCTTATTTCCCTTCCTATATCCAAATAACTTTAATAAGTTGTACTTCACTAACATCCTCATGTTTGCTCCTATTCTTTTTCTGCCCTTTCAAAAAGACAAACACACTGTACCTATTGTTAACTGTTTCTTATATGTATTAACCCTCCCAACCACTTAGACCCTCTGAAGAAGCCTAGAGGCACATTCATCCTCCAAACTTTATCTGCCCATCCCTGCAGAACACTGAGGAGATGGAGATGGCATGGAGGATTATGTTGCCTGTTGGCAGAAACGGCCGTAAGGACTAGAAACTACTGTAAATCTGAGCTGTTGCTCTATTCTGTAATATTAGTACATGTATGTGTAATACATAGTTATTACATGTGTATGTATTCTTCTAATACTTCCTAATACTTTGGAATAAATAGCCATACTAGAATGTCTTCCGGCTGATGTATGTCGTATTTGTATCCTTTCCATTTTCTTATTTGCCGTATATATTAAGGGTAAACCATTTTTTACACCCACCAATATATAACACTCAATTACGAGACAGCCACTCAATAACCAGCAATTGGATATGAATAATTGGACACACTACAAGCAGTATATTGGATAGATACTATCCTTTAGTTGGTTGGTTTCCTAAACCGTAGCTCACACAGAAATATATATATATATAATTATATTATATATACATATATATACGTACACACACACACACACACACACACACATATATATATATATATATATATATATATATATATATATATATATATATATATATATATATATAATTCGTGAGAAGCTTTGCTTTCTGGCATAATAATATTCAACAAATGCCAATGCTTGGTAGACTCGTCAGAGTACTTTTTATTAATATCGTTTTACTGTTTAGTAATATCACTTTGCTTTCAGAGTTCAAATGTTGTGAGGATTGATTTTGTCTTTAATCCCTCCACGGTCGATAAAAATGTATCAGTCAAATACCCAGGTCAATTTAATCGATTTTAATCTTCCCCATATGCTGTGCTTTTGTACCTAGGCTAGAAATCAATATTAACTTAATTATTTACTGTATTTGTAAACAAATAAGGTAGCGTCTATACTGTCTGTTACAAAACTGGCAAAAGAATTACAAATGAAATGAGGCGGATAATTGTGTCTATATGGGTAGACATGAGTGAATTATAAATATACATACGTATGTGATCATCTTTGTTTGTATGTGTGTACGAATGTGTGCATGCATTAGTGTTTGAACGAAAATTTATCGAACTTATATGTAAGACTGCGGGTAAACGAATGTGTGTGTGCGTGCGCGCACGCATGCGTACGTGTGTGTGGATATGTGTCGGTGTCTGTGGGTGTGAGTGTTTCTGTGTGTGAGTGTGGCATTCGTGTATGTATTATTGTATATAGAAGAGTGAATTCAATGAATATAACTGAATCAATATAAGGGGGAAAAAAAAGAAAAATTTAGCATATGAAAAGGAAATGAAATGTATACAAGTGTAAAATCGTTAGAGCAGTGTACTTCAAACCGAAGTAGTAAATGTTACCCTGTTTATATATATACATATACATACACACACACATACACACCGACACACACACACATACACACCGACACACACACACATGCACACCGACACACACACGCATACACACCGACATACACACACATGTGTATGTGTGTCTACATATATACATGTATTATACTTCTTATCATCATATATATATATGCATACATATACATATATATGTGTGTGTTTATGTATGTGCATGTGTGTGTGTGTGTGTGTGTATGTGTGTCTGTGTGTGTGTGTGTGTGCAACTTAGTGCGCGACCTAGTGAATAGGTGTTGCCCTTACAATCGAAAGATTATGGTTTCAATTCCTGGACCGGTTGGTACATTATGATCTTGAGCAAAATACTTCATCTCACGTTGATCTCCGCCCACTTCAACACCTGGCGAGTCGTACGCCGTGTAATACTTAAGGTAATGTCAGTGTTATGGAGGGAATCAGCTAATGCATTTGATCTATAAAAAGAAATCATCTATGCAGGCTGTTCAACAGGAAACTGCAGCACCGTGTTTTCCGTGTTACAATGATGCAGGTAAAGGCAAAATTACATGCTTGACTATACTGATATAGAACTTAAAAATTTTGGAAACCCCATACTAAGATCCTTAGTATGTTGATAGAACTTGTTTTTCCTACATGGGTGGCGTGGGTAAGCGCATTTTTCGCTTACTTGAGGCATAATCCGGTTGATACTGCAATGAGATTTCGATTACATGTGCGAACAAATAGAATAGGACATTTGGGTTTCTTAAAGAAGCTGAGGTTTGGTTCTAAAGGTTTACCTAATACCTTATCAACTTAAGTCTTAATATCATAACATTTAATCTCGATCCTTGTCATCGTGACTCCGTTACAAAATTCTAGTATATGGTAATGGTCTATGATATGAAACAAACTTCAAAACATAGGGGCTAAGCACGTAGGCTTCTGTTTCGATCTTCCGTCTGATAGAGATTCTTTGATCCTTAACAGCATATATCCTTGATTATTTTCCCCCATATACTCTTCTTCTCCTCTTCCTCCTCCTCCTCCACCTCATCCCCCTCCTCTTCCTCCGCCTCCTCCTCATCATCATCATCATCGAGATCCGTAATATTCTCTCCATCGGCCATATTATTACTGTCCAGTATCTTATGAATGCTGCTTCTACTACTAGTACTACTACTACTACTACTACTACTACTACTACTACTACTACTACTACTACTACTAACATCCATTCTTCTTATCGTTTTTGTGCTTTGTTCGGTCTATTTCCGCTATAATTGACGCGAAATATTCTTCGCACAATGGAAAGAGGCACGATTTCATTCTACTCTGATGAAGTGCATATCTAATATATTTAATTACACATATTGTGTCACTTTTCGCTCGGAATCATTTACATGCAAAGTGGTTAGAAACCGGATGATGCTGGAACAAGTATAAAGAATATTAAAATTGTGCTAAATTCTTCCTTTGGCTTGCTTCTTACTTATATGTTGCCCTTCGAAATATTTACATACTGTTTTCTCTTTTTTCCAGTGAGTACCTGAAGTGTTTACACCAGTAGACACTTTAAAATTTTTTTGTAATGTCCAATTATTAGAGGGAAGATAGCCAGGAGATCCTGTCAACTGATGCTTTAGGTATAAACCGATATTCTACACTTTCAGAAACTACTGTGTATGCATGAATGCATGTATGCATGTATGTATGTATGTATGTATGTATGTATGTATGGATGTATGTCATTGTTTAGTATATTTCACGATTTCTTACCAATAGAGAAAGAGCTGGTTTCTAACCTAGATTCAAAGCTCCTTCATTGCAATTTCAACATCAGCAACAGGGTATGTATGTATGTATGTATGTATGTATGTACGTGTGCAGATTTGTATGTTTTGTTTTATGTATGTATTCTCATACATATAGTTGCATATGTATGTATGTATGTATGTATGTATGTATGCATGCATGTACTGTTTGCATGTATTTCATACTTGAAAATTGAATATGAAATCTGAAAGTCTGTAATGCAAAATTTCAATAATTAATGAAGATGCTGTTACTTCATTTTTGTTTCTACGCTATTATACCAGTTTTTCATTTTTCCGTTTTTCCTTGAGAGGTGAATAAGAGGGTAAATTGTGAAATACATAAAGACTAACGGGAAAACGACGCACGAAGGTTAGTAAACTATAGCGTTAGGAGACGGAGTGAAAACGAAAATAAGAAGCAAGAAAAGATGGCTAACAAAGGAAAATCGAATCAAAACAGAAAGTAAAAGAAAATGTTCGTTAGAAAGGAAAGAAATGAAAAAGTTTGAATGCATAAATTGCTAACAGACAAGTTAAGAGGTCAAACGAAAGGAAGAAGACAAAATAGATGGATAAAAATAAACTAAGAAAATAACGGAAGAATAGAAATAAGAACGAGAAAAGGATTTGAGAAAAAAAGATTTGAGAGAGAGATAGTGAGTTAGAGTAAAAGGAGAGGGAAGGGAAGAAAGAAGTGCAATAAAGGAACAGAACAGGAAAGCAGAGGAAAGAACTTCAAACGGAGGGTCAATGGGACAGAAAAGCTGGAGTGAAATCGATGTTTACAAGTTCAAACTTTAATTGATCCTGCCGAACATCTGCAGCTCATACTCGAAAATGTCAAAGTTGAGATAATTGCCAAAATAACAGTGTAAAATTATTGATTTCGTATTCATGCTGAATTTTCATTGGTTTCTGTAATAATAAGACTTGCTACTGTTAAACTGTTCGATGAATTATGGCTGGCCAGCAGGTTGGCTGGCTGGTTGGCTGGTTGTTGCGTGGATTCAGATGTCGTATTGTGAAAGTATTTAGGGTGTTCTAGATAATGTGGGTATGATAGTCGAAAATAGATTTTGCACATGTAAGAGGGGGATATAGCGTTACAGTTTTCTTTTATCCTTTTATTATATCGTAGTATGGATTGTGTGAATATTTCAGTTTTTTTAGTATTTTGTGGTGTCATACAAAATTTCTTTGGCTCTAGTTTACGAATGCGTATAAAATCATACATATTATGTACATATACTTGTCTTTTACATAGATAACAATACACATACATAACTTCATATATGTAACAACACAAAAAATGAAGAAAAGTGAATCAATAGGGAGAACTGCACATATATACATGACTATATATGTGGTATGTTGAATGCTGTTGACAACAGATTCATGTTTTTAACATACCAGTAATTGGAAATCAGCAACAAAGATCGTGAAATGCAGTTGTCAGCAAATTGCAAAGAGATTAAAAGATAACTTCAAAAGGTCAAGAATAAATTTCTCGAGATTAATTGCAAGGTAAAGGAAAAGCTGTCCTAGTGTTGTTACAGGCAAGAGACAACACTGCACATACATGAATGTACGCCCATTAGACCTCATCAGAGTTGACCAGTGCTACTTTCTCAATAGAAAAGGGCTTATATCTATGTCTTTTATGTGTGTGCGTGAGAATAGGAATGTAGTGAAAGTATAGAGAATAATGTATAGAAAGAATTATGTATAGGCACTATAAATTCGATGATGTATTGCAGAGACGTTTGTCGAAACTTGAACTCCTTATTCTTTGGTGTGACTGAGTATATTTCTGCTTGTGCTTGTGTGTATGCGTGTGTGTGCATACACACACATACACACACACACACATGTATATATATATATATATGCGTATACATATATATACATATGTTTGTATATGTAAAATCGTATATTCCATATGAATATATATATATATATATATATATATATATATATATATATATATATAATATGCCTTCGTCATATTTTAAGAATTAAATGGAATTCTTTTACTCCAAACACAGATATCCTTGCATCTGCAGGCATCCCCTCAATTAAAGCCATGATTTTGAGGAACCAATTGAGATGGTGTGGCCATATTGTTCGAATGGCAGATGAACGCATGCCGAAACAGCTGTTTTATGGTGAGCTTGCAGAGGGGAAACGTTATCGGCATAAACCTAAAAAAAGGTTTAAGGATGGCATAAGGACTGCTATGAAGTCAATTGGAATGGCTCCAAAAGATATAGAAGTCCTCGCTTCAGATCGAGTTGGATGGCGAACAAGGGTGTGGAGTGGAGTGAAAGCATTTGAAGAGGCCAGGATGATGCAAGCAGGGCTCAAGAGACATTTAAGGAAAAAGTGAAGACTGAGAAGGTGAATGACAAGGATCTTTTTGTGTGCACAGTCTGTGACAGACCATGTCTGTCCTTGGCTGGCCTCAAATCTCACCTGCGAACCCATGGAAAACAAACCTCACCCAGCTATTCTGATTATATGTCTGTGCACACGTTTGAATGTGGTGTGTGCCAGAGGGTTTGCAAATCCAATGGGGGTCTTAAAAGACATGTTAGGATCCACAATGAGCAGAACTTACTTGCAGGTATTGGTAGTGCAAATCAGAGGTGCAATATGTGTGGGTGTTTTTTTCAAAACACTGTCTGGTTTAAAAAGCCACATCAGACGCCATGAAAGGGCTAAGGTGTAAGTGCAGGAGGTGGTCAAACTCTGTTTAAGGAGTAGACAACCACCATATATATATATATATATATACAGTTATATATATATATGTGTATGGATAGAATTTCATATATATCTGTATATATATTTATTCATATATATATCTGTGTGTATTATATATGTATGTGTATTATATATTTAAATGTGTTCTCTTCCTTTGCACTTGCATCCATTGATGAGTTTGGGTGATATTCTGAGCAGTGTACATTAAAATATTATGATAAAAAGTTCTATGACTATACCATGTGCAGCTCGTGGATCTACTTGTGTTCATTTTAGTCAAAGAATTATTACATCCTATACTGTGTATTTTAACGTTGGTCCTACGTCAATATTCGTCGAGATATTTGTGTCATAAACAGTGTCATTGTGGGTAGTGCGACGTGTTGTTATGAGAGAAGCTTGTATAAAAAAGAAAAACTATTCAAACCATAATCTAGGCAAGCAGCACCAATTTTATTTTATGAGAGACTTCAGTAATAAAATGTAGCCATAACAGCACAATGATACAACATATCTCAACACAATAGATGCCATATAATGGACTGCAATACTACAAAGTATTGTATCTCTTTAGTAAAATGTGAGGTATAACAATGAAATATGCTGAAAGTAAATAGTTTTACTTGATCCTGGATTACAGGAAGGAGACACATTCCAAGTTTTTGGAAGAAACCAAGAGATAAACGTGCGTAAACAATGAGAAATGAAACGAGGATGTAGTAAAGACGTATACAAAACGAGACAAAAGAACTGTTATTTTTATTAAGGCAAAAAAATACGGTTATAAACATTCAGAATTTGTGACAATTATGCTTTTCATTCGCTACAAAATTCTATATCGAAATCTATATATCGTTCTTGCTTATAAGCTCAAAGGAAAAACAAATCAGTCAGTAACGATATAGAATGTAACCTTACATTTGGATGTTGGCCATGCTTGAAATCCTGTAACAGAAAAAGTATTTGTGGGCGTACACAAGTAAGCAGAATATATAAAATTCCTCGTTAACTGGAAAATATGCAACCGGGCTCAGGTTCTGGTACAGGTAGTGTGTTTGACAGTGCCAGCAAATCGTTAAGTATATCGTTAATTATAGCTTTCAGACATAAAAAAATTAATAAATGCGCCCTTTTAAAGCCTAACCAGATGCATGGGACCAGTTTCAATGGCGTATGTGTTGCCCCGGTGGACGGGACGCTAGTCCATCGCAGCGTTACTCATTTTTGCCAGCTGAGTGGACTGGAGCAACGTGGAATGAAGTGTTTTGCTCAAGAACACAACGCGTCGCCCGGTCCAGAAATCGAAACAACAATCTTACAATCATGATGCTGACACCCTAATCACTAAGCCACGCGCCTCCACAGCTTTCAGATATAACCTAAATTAATTATTTACTAATGAACTTTGTATTTCGCGAGTCGTAACAGAGAAAACTGGCTATGTATGTATGTATGTATGTATGTATGTATGTACAAGCGCATGCACGCGCGCGCGCACGCACACACAAAAAAAACAAACATACACATAAATGTAACAAACCGTTTTAATCGGACACATAATAGGTATTTCTATATTGGTCTAAAATTGTTATTTCTTCGCTAAGGGCTAGGAGTGGCTTTGTAGTAAGAAGCTTGCTTCTCAACAACATGGTTCCGGGTTCAGTCCCACTGCATAGTACCTTGGGGAAGTGTCTTCTACTATAGCCTCGGGCCGACCAAAGACTTGTGAGTGGTTTGCTAGACGGAAACTGAAAGAAGCCCGTCGTATATATACATGTATATATATGTATTTATGTGTGTGTGTTTTCGTGTCTGTTGTTGTTCCTCTCTTCACCGGTGTTGGTGTGTTTACATCCCCGTCACGTGGCAGTTCGGCAAAAGAGACCGATAGAATAAGTACCGGGCTTAAAATGTAAGTACTGCGGTCGATTCTTTCGACTAAAATATTCAAGACGGTGCCCCAACATAACCGCAGTCTAATGACTGAAACAAGAAAAGGGTGAAAGACAAGGGAGGTAATTACGGTCACTTATATAGTGTGTGTACTTAGGAAGATTGATTACGTGCATTTCTTAAAAACTGAAATATTTGGAATTTACGTTCTTTAGAATATTATGTCTTTTGATAATATCATATGTATAAGAATTTGTATACAATCTTTCACGCATGTAATGGCCCTAAATATTATAGTATTAGCTAATATGGTGTATTATATTTTAGTTGTGTGTGTGTGTGTGTGTGTGTGTAATATATTAAATATGAACTTTTACGTGATATCGTCAGTGAAAACAGCTGGCTCATAATATTTTTCCAGATCTTCAAGAATGTTAGAGGAAGGAATTACATTAACGTTTGACCGGGAACGTAGCCTGAATGCTAATATCGGAGTGCCTTCTGCTAAAAATACCCAAGGGCTAAATGGCAGTGGTGTTAATCTGAAACGGATTAAGTTTACCAAGCAAAATAGCAAGAGATCAATCACTTTTCACTCACAGGGTTGCCACTAAATTCACACGTGCTTCGTAACTTCAAAGCTTTTATTCTCTTTTTATTATCATATTTGTATTGGATAATATTCATTAATATTTTAATGCCAACGATTAAGGCGGCGATTTGGCACAATCGTTAGCACGCCAGGCAAAATGCTTAGCGGGATTTCATACGTTCTGCTCTCAAATTCCGCCGAGGTTGACTCCCCCTTTCATCCCTTGCAGGATCGATAAAATAAGTACCGATTGATCACTGTCATCGATGTTATCGAGTCAGCCCTTCTCCTCAAACTTGCTGGCCTTGTGCCAAAATTTGAAACCAATATTTTAATGCCAACATATACTGGAGATATTTGCATTATAGATCTAGAATATATTATGTTGTATTTATAGATGAAAAGAAAATGAAGTAATGAAAATCTCAGTAACCATTTCAAGCCATAGGGAAGATGTATTCCCTTGATATCCAGTCTGAATAGTCAAAATTCAATGTATCTTAGGGGAAAATTTGGACTAGAGAAGTAGTGAAAGTCCAGAATATCGCATTCTGTTATTTTATACAGATGTGTTTACCAAAGTAAACCTCTATACAACTACGAAAACAATGAAGAAAAAAAAAAAGAACATCAGAATCCGCTATACGTGTATGCGTTAGAATTGACACTAGGTATTTCGTTAATGTATAACCTGAAGAGCTTTAAAGACATAAACATAACATTGGGATACACCATCGTTGATAGATATTGATTCGAGAGGAGTCCATCAGTACTAGCCGAAACATAGTGGCTTGCAGGAACTTCCAATCTTAAAAGTTGGACTCATTTAATCAAGTAATTTCACTGGAAGGTTCTCAGGTCATAAGGTGAAAGTAATATATCCAGCAATTAGAGATTAAATTATCTTCAAGAGCTGTGGCCATAAATGTTATTCGCTTTACATATGGTACTAATTCATTTTCCATGACCATTCGTGGTGAAACTTCAACGAAATGCATTAACCCAAGTGAAAAAACAACGCTACAACCGGATAATACAAATTAACTCAGATGAATGACTCTCACGTCTCTAAGTCTGAAAGGATTAAACGAAAGAAAATACTTTGAATTTGTTATTAGGCAAGTCACTCTTCAAGTAAGTTGTTGAATATTTCTCTACTTAGCCGAACTAATTTCTCTAAACGACACCATATGTACACAAGCCATCAGGATTCTATGACCGGTCACTCGACCTGCTAGAAATAACAACTACATATTGTTCCAATAACAACGTACAATATAATTTTCTGATATAATAAACATCCTACTATTTAATAGTATACTCTAAGATATATTATGTCTAAACAACTATGGGTGTTCATCTCTAGAATATCTCTACTTATACATAATCTCAATTGTGAATTACACAGGGTTAAACGAAAGCATAGCGTCCAGGAAACATTAATGAGGAATACATTGATGCTAAATACTCAGATCTTTAGTAATTGATCACCACTTTTATATTTTATCAACATTGTGTGATAATTTTTTAATGAAGTAAGTTCCGATTCTATCATAAATCAATTATACTAGAAACCAATATGTGTTAAGTAGAAGGCGGAGAGCTGGCAGAAACGTTAGCACGCTGGGCGAAATGTTTAACAGTATTTCGTCTGTCTTTATGCTCTGAGTTCAAATTCCGCCGAGGTCGACTTTGCCTTTCATTCTTTCGGGGTCGATAAATTAAGTACCAGTTGCGTACTGGGGTCGATCTAATCGACTGGCTCCTCCCCAAAAATTTCGGGCCTTGTACCTAGAGTAGGAAAGACTATTAAGTAAGTATTTATGACATATCCAAAAGTATATTAATGAAAATATTGTGGTAGTGTACTGAGAAACTACGATCAACTGAGAATATTAGTAAACAAAACTTCGTTTTAAGCCGATACTTAAAATCTAGAACGAAAACTCAAATATGATCAGTTGATCGAAATATTGGCTCAATATGGACAAAGCAAACAGGAGTGAATCTAGACTTGAAAGCAAAAAGATGAATACAATGGATATCTTTCGGTCTAATTAGACCTAATTAGTCAATTTGCACACTTACTTGACTAGACGAGGCGTAATCAACTTCTCACTCGTTCTTTCTCTCTCTCTTTCGCTCTCCATCTCCATACACACACACGCACGCACATACACATATGTATATATATATAGGTAATAATGGATTGTAGTGTGGATGCTTATGAATATACATGAATATCAACAATATGGCTGAGAAGGAACTACCTCAGGTGATGTGTAATTTGTTACAAGAACAGTAAATTCTCGTAATTGTTTGAAGTGTTTTCGACTTCCGAATTTATGACATCACCATATTCACATTATACTACCGTTCCTTGAAGGTATTCTCATCTTAGTCGTAATCACAAATATTAATGATGATATCAAAATATCGCATGAGTATTATAACCCTAACAGAGAATACACATAGATGAAATCATTCTTACTGTATATATTTCTATCAATCTACCTAGCTATATATATATATATCGTTGCTATTATGCAAAAGTGTCGTTAGTCCAAAAACGTTGTTTTTCACCATTCCATAGCAACGCCGTTGTACTACACTGTGGCAAATTTTTATATCTTGGCATCTGAACCAGATGAAGATACGATAGTTTGACCAAAAGAACTGGCTATTGCAAGCAATACTTGCAAAAAAAAAATGCAATTTGGACATACGACAATTTAACATAATAGCAACGATATATGTGTGTGTATACAGAGAGAGAGAGAGAGAGAGAGAGAGAGAGAGAGAGAGAGAGAGAGAGAGAGAGAGAGAGCGGGAAGCTGGCAACAGTGTTAACACGTCGGACATAATATTTATTCGGCTTTACATTCTAAGTTCAAATTCCATCCTCTTTCCCGGTTGATAAATTATGTACCAGTTGAACACTGGGGTTTATGCAATCGACAAGCCCACTCCTTCAAAATATCAGGCCTTGTGATTATTGTAGAATAGATTATTTATATATAAACCTTCATGCGACCGGAAAAAAAACATTCAGTCTTCGTTAATTCATTTATATTTGTTGCTATTAAGACAACTTTTGTATAGATGGCTATTTTGAGAATTTTATATTCTCCACGTTCATCATGGCATTACCTTCATACATACCTTCCATTAAAGTTCGAACGGAGACACATCTCTTTCGTTTTACTGAACTATGCAACAATATTTAAAAGAGAGAGAGGGAAAAAAGATAAATAGTGATGAGCGTAGATAGTTCTTTTACTTATTAATCAGGAGAATGTCAAAGTGTAGGGGACAAGAAAGAGAAAAATTGAGCGTCATGTTGAAACGATTCCTACCGGGAATCGAACGAGGGGCGCACATTCTGTACAACAAATACTTCCCTTGTTTCTTTCTCGCACAAACTGGCACTCCGTCGGTTACGACGACAAGAGTTCCCGCTGATCCGATCAACGGAACAACCTGCTCTTGAAATTAGCATGCAAGTGGCTGAGTACTTCACAAACATGCCCTTAACGTAGTTCTCAGGGAGGTTCAGCGTGACATCGAATGTGATAAGACTGGCCCTTTGAAATACAGGTACTACTCGTTTTTGTCCGCTGATTTCCCTGCTGCAAAGTGAAATTAAATGTCTCCCTCAAGCACACAATGCGCCACTGCTTTTCGAACTCAGAACCTTACGATGGTGAGGCGAATACCCTATTCTCACACAATACAAATGCATAACACATGTTCGTATGCATGTAAATAAAATGAGCGATTCTGGACATGTGACGACCAAGAGGGAATTAAAACAAGTATCGCCCACTGAACAAAAGAATCTAGGATGTTTTGAATGTACAGAAACATTTCTTTGTTTTATTATTTAGTATTTTCTTAACTGATTATTCCTATATTTCAGAGGTTATCTCCGAGATATATAGCCCATTTCTTATTTTTAAGAATTTGAAGGAAATTCTGTTGGAATTTTGAAGAAATTCAAATGTTTGGTAATTGGAAATGGGACGTTGTCACCGAGATATTTACTAAAAGGTATCATGGCATAAACGAAACTACCGAACTTGAGACAAAAACACAAAACCTGTTCACTAAAGCACTTGCAATAGAACATACCACTTGCAATAGAAAATACCACTTGCAATAGAACATAAATATTATATAAAAATGTTAAAGCTTATGCAACATCATTGTCCGTAACTACGTTTCGAGCGACTAAAATTTTAAAGAAAATTTAACAGTTCTCGTGTTTTTTGAAAGGCTAACATATGCCTTCCACACTGCAATCGTTTTAGTTTTAACTTACTGTCTCATTCAAAACACTTGCCAGCGCAAGTAAATCTTCGTTAAAAACAAATTAAAATTTTGCGAAATTCCTTAAATTACTTATTTTCCAAGATATGTCTTGTTATTTTTAGATTTTTTTAATTTCTGTTATCTACAATATTTTTTGACACGAAAGAAAGAAAGAAAGAAGGAAATACTCAAGCGAAACAATATTTGTGATGTATGACTAAATGCTTTGCTGTTCTTAAATACACTACTATGAAAAAAAAAATGCTAATAAAAAAAGGACATCTACTTCAGTGTTATGATTTATGTAAACTCAACAAATTGTAACATGTAACTCCTGTTAGAAGATTTTGAACTCAGGACCGTTCGTCAACTATATAACCATATTGTTCTTTACTGCAGTAAAACATATCTAAGTAATGTAATTATATTCAGCAAGGTAGCTTGGGTCATTAATGAATAAGAGGTGTCTTGCACATGGATGCAACGCAACGCTGGCCACAGATTATGAACTGCTGGCCTTTTCGCTGCTAGGCCGACACTCTACTGGCTCCAGTTGTTGCGTTGGCATGTGTTGAAGCAGGCAACTGTGTATGTTTTTGTGCCACAGAACGTTTGCAATTTTGAATAAATTTATCAAAAATGCCGAGTGAATAATAGTGATATGTTGTAAAGAATAATTGATTTATCTTGGCTACAAGAGATACTAGTTTTTGTATGTATAGACAGTAGTAACAGTAGTAGTTTAATGTTAGATATTGCTACATTGTTCATTCTAAATTCTCGGATTCTATTTGTGTATCCATACTAAAAACTGAACCTTCACACCACAACGTTTTGCTCTTTATTTTTTTCTTTTAACGACATGATTTGCTTCGTACTGACGAAATTCTTGACACTTTGATATTATTTGGAGATCAGAGTCAGTAGAGCGCTGAATTAAATATCTTGGTTATGTCCGGTTATGGTTTTCAATTCAAATAAATACATTGCATTACATTACTTAATTATGTTTCTCATTTCAGATCCTGCCATGATAGGCTTTGTTCATTCACAAGTCCATAACATGATTCTTCTATCCCGATAACACAAATAGATGAACAACACAGGGGTCAATCAAATATGAACATTTATAAAATTTCTTTATGATAAACAGTAATATTAACAATTAAAAGGATAATTCATTAGCTGACAACAATTTCATGAATTTTACTGACACATATTTTGATAACATTTTTAATAAAACATGCCATTTGAACCAGGAAAAGTACCGTGTAAAAATGTGATATAAGTCATCTACCATACACAATGGCAGAAAATATATACCTAGAAATTATGTAGGTATATATTGGGAATAACTTAAAGAAGGTGCAGTATTTACGATAAAGTACCAGTATGTATTCGAGTAATGAACTCCCGGATTTTCTCGATGCCAACCTAAGTAATGGCAAACTTCACAGGAAGATAATGGCCTGGATTAAAAATATATTTTAGGGACGTATTTGAAATTTGCTAATACAGATGGAGTTGTGCCAGATGCCAAATGAAAATTGTTCTAAAACACAACAGCTTCCGTTTTAATAAATTTAGATGATTTCGATAAGCTGACCAAGGACACACTAAACATGTACTTCTATAGAGACGGTGAGAACATTCCCAGACTGCGTTACGTAAATTCCTTAAGTGGGAGTTCTGAGGATGAAGACATACTATGAAACTAATAATTTGTGTGCGTCATGTATATATATATATATATATATATATATATATATATTCAAGGTGCATTCTGGTACATTTTTCTACAGTTCAAATAAGTATACCTTTGGTAATTTGAAATTTTACATTGTTTTAGAAATTTCCTACGAAAATATTTGAAAATAATTTTCAGTAATATTCTATTTCGTTTTAATGTAATTATTAATCATATATTTTTATTTACAATCAGGAGTGGCTGTGTGGTAAATAACTTGCTTACCAACCACATGGTCCTGGGTTCAGTCCCACTGCGTGGCACCTTGGGCAAGTATTTTCTACTATAGCCTCGGGCCGAACAAAGCCTTGTGAGTGGATTTGGTAGACGGAAACTGAAAGAAGCCCATCCTATATGTATATATATATACACATATATATATATATATGTGTGTGTGTGTGTGTGTTTGCACCCACCAACATCGTGGTTCGTCAAAAGATCCCGATAGAATAACTACTAGGCTTACAAAGAATAAGTCCTGGGGTCGATTTCCTCGACTAAAGGCGAGCCCTAGCATGGCTGCAGTCAAATGACCGAAACATGTAAAAGAATAATCGCTAAGTCTGGCATAGCCTTACATTTTTCGTGCAATACCAAAGGTCAGATTTTTTTTTTGTACGCTAAAATATAAAGTGGGATTTGAAGTTTTCTTACATTAGAAAAACAATAGCAATTAGGTATTCTTTGCATATTTGTCATATATATCTCATAAACATTTTGAAAGAAATCCTAGCTTAATCCACTGAAATATCAATTACAAGTATTATGCTAAATCTGAAACGTAACGCTAATATGTGCTTTATTACAACTCTCTGTGAAGACAGCGAACTGGTGGAACCGTTGAGCGTCGGAAGAAATACTATTAAACATTTCTTCCGGCACTTTACGTTCTGAATTCAAATGCCCCCAAAGGCAACTTCGTCTTTCATCCTTCAAGGATTGATAAAATAAATTACTAGTCAAACCCTCTCGAAATGTTTATAATCCATTACAATTCTATATTCAGATGTAAATTTCGTTCGCTATTGATCTGATGCTTAGTCTTATAAATTGAAATTTAAAAACCAATTGTATACAGTGAGTAACTTAATCGATTGTCACTCGGTGTGGCTCGGAGAAAACTGGACTGGTGTTTGCAAAACGAAAAATAGATAATATACAGACACGTTAAAATGTGAATTATAGAGATATATAGTCGAATGAAACATTTTAAAATTAAATTTATATAAATTTCAAACAATGTTTCCTCAAAATAGAATCAAAAGTAGCTCATCATATGCTAGCAGAACGTCATTCAATCTAGAAGGTCATATGTTAAATATTGCAAACTAAACTCAGTTCAATGTTTCTGCTTAGTATTGCAAACAATAAAACGGAACAATACATTCCGATTTTCCGTTAACGATTAAGCACAAGCCATGATATGCGGATTAAGTGTATAATGTTCACATTGAAATATATAACTGATGATGCCCAGGTATATAAACCAACAACATTGAGACATAAGGATATCGTAGTTCTTTTCTTTTCCATTTTGTGTGTATGTATGTGCGCCCATGCGTGAGTGTGGATATGCAAATGGAATAAATGCTAAATCCATGCAGTGAATGTTATTTCTTCGTTCGAATTTGGTATTTCACTGTATCACCAGTCAGAGCTTGTCGCTAAGGTGTAAACTTCTTGACCTCATGACCTCACAAAAAAGGAAAATCTAAATAATGACAGATTGAGTTATCCGCTATAAACGAATAGAAGATATGAATAATAAATATGAACGGTTTTATACAAATTCATATTTAAGTTTATAACTGTATTTTACTATTATAGTTGTATACTTGTTTGGAACCTCGCAGTAGGTGTTGCTAGTATACCTACATGTTCGATCGCAGTGGATTATCAGTGAGAACATTATTGCATTGAATTACAGAAACTTATGTCCCATATACATACATATATACATGCATATACGTATATGTATATGTGTGTGTATTGGCCATATTTTCGTTCAAAATGTACACATATAAAACAAAAATAAACGTATCCTTTGTCAGTTTCCTTCGTGACCATTCCAGTTGTTCAAATAAATGATTTTATTACTCTGTGCTTTACTTTATAACACAGACTGTATCAAAGGTACGTGTAAGCTTATCGTAGACACTAGTAATAATCAACGTAAAAACAATAACAAAGCTGCTCCATTGAATTATTCGCACAATATATCCAACGGTATCCTGAATTTTTCATTCGGTACAATTTCGCTTGCAAGTTTCGATCTGAGGCTCTCATACCGCAAGAAGTCATGCAGTTAGCTTTATATTCCCGTGGCTTTATATTCATGGAAACACTTCTTAACCAGTCGGCCATACATAAATATATCTGTACGTACATTTTCAATACGCATTTAGGTAAGAAATTTGATTAAAAACGGAAAATGACCTATTGACATAAACATTAAGATAGGTTTTCATGTGACATCTGGGAAACTTTAGAATATTTTCAATCATATAGACTAAGTATCCTTGATATAACCCATATGTAGATGATGCATTACATATGCATATATGTTATATGAATATAATATATTCATATTAATATGAGTGGAAAGAAACACACATACTGTACGCAAATTTATAGAAATCCATAGTCACATGTGTATGACAACACAACGAGAGATAGACAGAGAGTGAGATAGAGAGGGGGAGAGAGAGAGATATATACGGATATATATATCCATATAGAGAGAGGTATATACGAATATATATATACATATAGAGAGAGGTATATACGAAAATATATATATATATATACAGAGAGAGGTATATACGAATATATATATATATATATATATATATATATAGAGAGAGAGAGAGAGAGAGAGGTATATACGAATATATATATATATATATATATATATATATATATATATATATATATATATATATATATAGAGAGAGAGAGAGAGAGGTATATACGAATATATATATAGAGGGAGAGAAGGAGTGTTAGGTGTATATGAGGGGATATATGTGTGGTTAGTATATAAATGCATTTGTATTTGTTTACGCATACATATGTAGGCGTGTCTGTATAAACATACCAGTACACTGCGTTTCTATTCTCACATAGAATCGAATTTTTACATTTATACACACGCGCGCACACACATACATACATAGATACATAAGTAAATACATGTGTATGCGTATTTAAAACATGCATCCCGGGTACCTATTAATATCTACATACATATGTACACTACATAGAAGTAAATGTAAGCGGATCCTTCTTCGGTTTCTCTAATATTTATCCCGGTAGTTCAATTAACGGAACTACATGCTCACTGAGTATTCCATTAACACTTGTTCCCCTAGCATAATCTTGAAATCGAAACAGTACGTGTTATGAGGCTAGTAATTTAATTTACGGAATATAATTTATCGAATGGGTATGCGGTTTGCGTTGTTTGCTAGTTTTAAATAAAAGGTTTGAATACACTTCACAGATTTGAAGAAAGCATTGACCTACATTGTTGCGCATGAGAATCGAAAACTAGGTCTGATCATTTTAGTTTGGAAAGTGGCTCTATACATACATGTATACACACACACAAACACACTAACATACACACACACGCACTCACATACATTCATAATAGAAATTTTCACAAAAGATTGCATACGTGCGTCAAATTTTGTTATCAAAATTCGCATTGTTTGGTTGTTATAAATAAAGTCTAAATCTAAATCTCAAATTGGGAAGAGAAAAGAAAAGTATACATCCATACGCCATATGCTGACATACATACATGCATACATGCATACATACATACATACATACATACATACATACATACATACATACATACATACATTACTTTACATTACATTCATTGCATTTCATATTCAATATTCAATCATTAAACCGGCAGAGACTGTGCAAAAATTTTCCCTTATGTATCGGATTAATGAATACATCGATTTATATATCGGAATAGTGGATACAAGAATTGTTTAATGCCAACCTAAGCGATGGCAAATGTCGAAATAACAATCACACGATCATCGAGGGTTATTTTCTATTATTACTTACTCTGTCAGTGGCACCGGACAAAATGCTTAGCGGTATTTTGCCCATTGCTACGTTCTGAGTTCCAACTCCGCTAAGGTCGACTTTGCCTTTCATCCATTCGGGGTCGATAAATTAAATAAATATTAGTGAAACCTCAGGGTAAATGTAATCGACTAGTCCCGTCCCCCAAAATTTCACGCCTTATGCCTATAGTAGAAAGGATCATTACTTACTTTGTATTGAAATTTGTTAAAGAATGCCAAAACGAAACATACTTTAAATACACACACATACACATTGGCAATAAGCTTTAGCTATATTCTTTTAATCTTTTATTTGTGTCAGTCATTTGAATATGGTCATGCTGCAGCACCAACTTAGGGGGTTTTAGTCGAACAAATCGATCCCAGGACTTATTCTTTGTAAACCTAGTACTTATACTATCGTCCTCTTGCCGAACCGCTAAGTTACGGGGACATAAACACACCAACATCGGTTGTCAAACGATGGTGGGGTACAAACACAGACACAAACACATAAATATATATATATATATATATATATATATATATATATATATATATATATATATATACGACGGGCTTCTTTCAGTTTCCGTCTACCAAATCCACTCACAAGGCTTTGGTTGGCAAAAGTAGAAGAAACTTGCCCAAAGTGCCACGCAGTGGAACTGAACCCGGGACCATGTGATTGGGAAGCATGTTCTACCACATAGCCACGCTTGCGCCTATACTGAGATTAATTCAACGGGTTCTCCCCTACAAGTCTTTTAGTTTGGTATTCTTTAACAAATTTCAATACAGAATTAGTACACAAGTGATATTGGAAGAATTCTATTTGAATTCTAATTGCTTTTCATTTCTAAGCTTCTCCTCGGAAAAGCCACCCAAATAATATATATATATATACATATACATAGGTGGGTGTTGATGAGTGCGTACTTACAACAAATTCGTATCCATCATACATGAATGTATGTTTACAAGTTAATGTGTATGCGCACGCACGCTCGATTAAGGTTGAAAAATAGTAATGGGAAATTCATGAAACCTGAATGTGAAGTGAAAACCGGAAGTGTCTCGTCATTTATAGCCGATGTCAGGAGGTACTCTCATGTGTTAACTTTGACTAGTAAGTAATGAAAATATAATTAGGAGTTCAAATTTCAGTTGGGTTATGGCGTGTAGAAAAATCCTGTTAGTAGCTTCAGCAGATACAATAACATAAACTAAAAGTGAACAAAATATAAGAATACAATCAGTAGGTAACTATTAAGCTCCTATAGATATGAGGGTAGGATGATTTGTCAGGGATGGTTGTTTCACAATTTAAGTTTCAAATTTCAGCTGATATTTCAATTTTCGCATCTGCCAGGTTGGTCTTAACATATAATTAGCTTCGACTGCAATGTGGTAAAAGCATATACTGAGTGACTAAATTAATGATAGAGAGCTGTAGCGTCTACGTACATTTTTAAAGTTGACATTCATCAAAAGGGGCCGCTTCTGAAAAGGCAATCAATTAACTAAATGATAAAAACATCTGAACCAAATTTGGTCGGCAACTTATTAATAGTACTCGGTTCGGCAAAGAAAGGACTTCTGTGCTTTTGCTTCAGTTTCTTTTCAATATTTGTCGGTTTTATTTATTTATATTTTTTTTTAATGTGAGATGTTGATTTCTTTACACGCAGCTGGAATGTAACTAATAGAAAGTTCACAAGAAAAACGTAATATTCACATGATGCACACATAAATATTCCTAAATGAATTAAAATGACGCTGATCAATCCAAAATTTGGCGAGTGGATAAACTTACAAGTGCATGATATCCTATCTTATGCAGTGTATTTTATCCGATCCATTCCAAATCTCTTAACTTTTAGATAGCTCATCTCGACAATTTGCAATTAGATAGTAAGAATAAGAATATCACGTAGAAGTCTCTATTGTCAAGCAATTTGTTGGCTCTAAACGGCAAGTTCAAGTCTCTTAGCGTAAATTCAGGCTACCATCTAGGATTTTAATGGAAACTCCGCAGTGTTATGTATGTCGCTGTTTCATCCTTAAAATAGGAAATAATGTTGTAGGAGAAAGCAAATCTGACACAGGTGATCCACGGGCAAATTTGCACTTAAAATTCAAATAATTGCACAAGATATATTACAAATAGCACTACATTCCATAGTATTTGCTGAAAGATCGTGTAGATCGAGTCAACGGTGAACTCACTACGTAAACGCTCGATTTACAAGAAGCCATCTCCTTTATACTGCGTCCTACCAAATTTAAACGGGTTAAGGGAAGGTTACATTGGATATGTAACGTATACATTCTTGCATCAACACGACTAAAATAATTCCTAGGAAGTCAATGATCCTAGTAATCAGATATGACCTAATTCTAAACGATGTATAACTATACATTGTGTAAGAGAAAATGACAGCCAGTTGTCAGATCTAAATATCACGTTCCAATATAATGTATCTATGAGTTTATGGGTGTGTATGCGTGCATGTATGTATATGTGTGGAGGTGCAATGACCCAGTGGTTAGGGAAGCGGACTCGCAGTCATAGGATCGCGGTTTCGATTCCCAGACCGGGGGTCGTGAGTGTTTATTGAGCGAAAACATCTAAAGCTCCACGAGACTCCGGCAGCGGATGGTGGCGAACCCTACTGTACTCTTTCACCACAACTTTCTCTCACTCTTACTTCCTGTTTCTGTTGTGCCTGTAATTCAAAGGGTCAGCCTTGTCACACTGTCACGCTGAATATCCCTGAGAACTACGTTAAGGGTACACGTGCCTGTGGAGTGCTCAGCCACTTGCACGTTAATTTCACGAGCAGGCTGTTCTGGTGATCGGATCAACTGGAAACCTCGACGTCGTAAGCGACGGAGTGCCAACAACAATGTATATGTGTGCACCCACAATGTATCGAAAACACAAATATTATTGGTTACATCGTTTTTTTTTGTAATATACTGGGTTTTTTTTTTATTTTTTGATGCGTTCTTTGCAGTTTCTTTTGAACATCAGCGTGTCTTAATGTTTCTAGGTCATTATTCTCTTTTATTCTAAACGTAGGGGGTCTCTGTCTTTTGAGAGAAGATACTTGTTTCACTCACTTGAAATACAGCTATTCTGGAGCATTGTCTTGAAAGTCTTGATTGAATATATCGACCTTAGTATTCATTTTAAGTCCGGCACGTATTCTAACATATACTTTTTGCTTTATTCGAGATGCAGTTACGGGGGCATAAAACCAACAAACACTTAATGTCAGGCGGTGGCTGAACAAACACAAAACGCACAGAAAAACATGTATACACTGACATGTACATATCTTCTCTATCCCAGTGTGTGTGGGCGTTTGTCTGTATGCGTGTATATTTGTTTATATATATATATGTGTGTGTGTGTGTGTGTGTGTGTGTGTGTGTGTGTGTGTGTGTGTGTGTGTGTGTGTGTGTGTATGTATGTATAGTGAGTTCAAACAAGAAAAACGACAAAAAAACAAAAACCAACAACGCGAGGACGTGATACAGATATTGTGTTACTGGACGGTCAGGAAAGGAAAGAAAGAGAATTTGACGTTTCGAGTGGAGCTCTTCGTCGGAAATATAGGAAAGTCCAAAGAAGGGAAGACGGAGGAAGAAAAAATGGCCAACGATACACACGATATATATATATATATATATATATATATATATATATATATATATATATATATATATACATATATACATATATATATATATATATATATATATATATATATATGTTTATATATGTATATATTTTTCATATAAATTAGTGTACATTTCTATACGCAAAAGATGTGAACCTAACAGGACACCTTACATGCTGAAAAGGGCAGTTAAAACCCAAACCACGGATAAGAGTAATTTCGAAGGGAATGAAAAATAAAAACATTTAAATAGTTACCTATGTACCCAGGTTTCAACATTATGAACAAATAAAATAAATTGCTATCCGTGTCTCGTCAGCATAGGCACTATAAATAATGTATATTTGTTGAACACTGAAGACGCACATGTTCCATCTATATACATCATAATTTTTAAAATCCACCGCGCAAGCACAGTTACAATCGGCAGCAAATAAAAAATTATGTATCAACGTTCTACAAAATTATGAAAATTTTACTTTGAAATAGCAAATATTTTCATATATATGTAACCTTAAATATTTTCCTATATATGTATATACATACATACATATATATATATATATGTATATATATATATATATATATATGTATATATATATATATATATATATATATATATATATATATATATATGTGTGTGTGTGTGTGTGTGTGTGTGTGTGTGTGTGTGTGTGTGTGTGTGTGTGTGTGTGTGTGTGTGTGTGTGTGTGTGTGTATACTAGTCATTTGATTTGAATTCTTGATGTGCAACGATGAAACTCAGTATGCACGTGTTTCGGTACGTATTCGAGTTTTATAATAATCTGTCGCAGCGATTCCACTGATGATCCACAAATGGTTGTTTCGTCAATTGATTAATTAAATAATTGATGTATTTAATTATTAATGGCGAAAGTTCGGAGTATAGAATTAACTGATATTTTAATTCTTTCAAATTGTCCTGTTCGCTTACAATCAAAGTGCTATAAATAATAATGTTCTTTAGTGGGCTATGAATTTGACTGCGCTTTTTAGCATGCAAGAAACCACATAGTGGTCTTCTCTCCGTGTATAAATTTTATACACCCATATATATATAACACAGGGATTTCGTACAATTTTCGTCGACGAAATTCATTCGCAAACCATTAGTCGGGCAGGGACTACAATGGAAGACACTGAAAAGAAATCTCTAAAGAACTCAAGGACAAATGTGAAGAAAGCTAATTAATAATACCAATATCTTGAAGACAGTCGTAGCTAAATTCTTGTGCAAAGAGTGTGTTTGTTGTGGTGGAATGCCTTTAAGGTTCAGGCATTATTTCACTCACCCTTCGTTATTACCAATAATATATTGCATTAGATTTACCCCCCCCTTTCTCTCTTTCTCACAATGCTGCATTGATGGAAACCTCTGCTATCATGATGTATGAATAATGAATTATTGAGGATTCAATTGCCTTAATGGAATTGAAATCGTTCCTTTTACATATATAACTTAACATAAATTGATGCAAAGAACAAAATGGTTAGGTGAATTTGAAAGGCCAAAGCTCTTAAGTGAAGTAATTAGCACATCTTGCGGTTTTATAGGCACGGCGTTCGAATCCTGCGCAGGATCTAACGAGTTTTAAGTAAATGTTTGTGCGCGTGTGCGGTTTGTGTGTGTGCGTGTAAACACCATACTTTGATACACTGTGGAGTGAAATCTTCGTTTACATGTTGCTTGTATATAATTCTGGCCATGCGTTAAATTTCTTTCTTGATTTAGACACTAGCTGTTGTGATGTAGCTTCTGTGTGGTACTTACTACAGCTAAACAGTAGTAGCGGCATACAAATTTTGCAGGCGATATTACAAGTATTTTCCGTCTTCTATATTAGATGTTTTATTCAGCTGCTATATTTCTTATTTCCTTTCAAAAAAACCTTCAGCAATCTTCACTCATACTCGTCGAAAATGTTCATACGTTATTAGAATTTCCCTTTTCACAAACCTCTATAAGTTAATGTTGAAACACCTATATAATCCTTTTTACTATAGGCACAAGTCCTTAAAGTTGAGTGAGTGGTATAATCGGTTACATGGACCCCAGCACCCTACTGGTACTTATCTTATCAACCCCGCAGGATGAAAAGCAAATTCGATCTCGGCGGAATTCGAAATCAGAACATGAAAACGGACGAAATGTTGCTAAGCATTTCTCCCAGTGTGCTAACGACTCTACCAGCTCGCCACCTTAAACACATCTATATAATCAACAAACAAGAATCAGTACCGACCAACCGTTCCAGAAATTCTCAAATAACACCACAACATTTACAAAAAGAGGAAAAGGGAATGAAGATCAAATTAGAGAGTGTTGTCCGAGATAAATATGAAGACGAGTTTGTCACGGCTGAAAAGTACTTGATCACAAGCACGTTGAATCAATATTATCAAGCTGAGTAAAAAGTAAGCAACGTTTTGAAACATGAAATTCTTCACAATGTATTTCAACAACGCGGAAATTTTATTCATCAAATTAAGTACCATTACAGTCAACACATTTTTGCCAACGAGTTACAAGTTTGTTTATTCCGGTAGCATAAGAATCTGGAGTTCTGGAGCTGATGAATGCTTTCAACGCACTTTCAGCATCGGTTTGATTTTTGAACTCCTTCTCTCGCAGGAAACCATCAAGGTGCTTGAAAAAGTGGTAGTCGGTAGAACAACAGTCTGGGGAATAAGCTGGGTCGGGTAGAATATCGTAGCCAAATTCCCTCAACTTCTGGAGCGTCATTAGTGAAACGTGTGGTCGAGCATTATCATGAAGAATGATTGGCTCCCTTCTGTTGACCAGTCTGAGACGGAGGAGTATCAGTCTTTCGTTCATTTTCGCAATTTCATGGCAATATATTTCTGCAGTAATGGTTTTCCGGGTTTTAAGAAGTTATAGTGGATGAGTCCAGCAGTACACCAAACAGTCACCATAACCTTCTTTCTAAAGAGCTCGGGTTTAGGGAAGGTTTTCGGTGCTTTATTTTGATCCAACCACTGAGAAGAACGTTTTATTTTATTATTGTACAGAATCCACTTTTCGCATTTATGAATTTGAAACAGTTACAATACGGTCGAGAAATGGATAACTCTGGTTACGGAGAAGAAGCGATGAGTAAATTTCATATCCGCACATTTTCTGATTTTCATTCAAATCGTGTGGTACCCATTTGTCAGGCTTTTTTGATTTTCCGATCGCATGCAAATAGTTTCAAGCAGTTTTCTGGCTAACTTGAAGTTCTCTTGTCATCGATGACAAATTGTCGTCCACTTGCGAAATCGTTTGCACCATTTTCGAGCTGACCACTCTCTGGTCATTTCCTCCCCAAACGTTTCGTTGATATCGCCTGCAGTTTAGGCTACTTAACGGCCTTATTTGAAGTTGAATAGAAAAATTGCTCGAATATCGCGCTTTGATAGTTCCATTTCAGATGATTTTAACAACGATCTCTTTATTGCCCACAAGGGGATAAACACAGAGGGACAAATACAAACATTTAAATGGGGACAAAAAAGGACAAACGAATGGGAAAAATGAAAAAAAAAAAGGAATAATGAAATGGAACGAAGCCAATCGTCCTCACCACCGAGCAACTGCCCTCCACCATGTCTCTCAGCTTGTTGTCGCCGTCGACCGTAATGGTCTCCACCATCCTTTCTAGATCTCCCGGGGTAGCCTCGATCGTCATTTCTAGGCCCTGCCCTTGCCAATTTCTTGTCAGCACTCTTTTTGCCTGGAGGACCAAAATATGGTCCTCCATACAAAGCAGAAAAGCGGCTACCAGCCACGCAACATCCACCTCAGGAAGGGTCTCATCTACCCTTACCCGAGAAGCATGTCAACCCAGGTAAATGGGTAAAAAGACCTCTCTTCCCTCTTGAGGGGAGTAACGGCATGCTGCCTGGCCACAGCCTCGGATCCAAACCGTACCGCTGCCGTTGCATACTTTTTCCCTCTAGTTAGGTATCCCACTTCTTTCCAAATGGGTTGCAGAACTCTTTCCACTTATCTGATGTAGTCTTATGTTATATGTTCTGTACAACACTGTCCTGTTGGCCTCCTTTTCGGTAGTTTCCCTGGGATGGGATACCTTAACATTGTTCCCATCCTTTTCCACCATTTCTTGGAATTTTTCAATTCCTCCGAGCATACATCTTCAGACTTCCGTCTCACTGCCTCTGCAAAATTCTTCTTTTCCATCTTTTTAATTTTTATCGAGGACAGGTCTGAGTAGCTAATTCTTTCCATTTTACCACGCTTCCCCATTGAAACAGGGGGGGGGGGGGGGGCAACCGTAACTAAACTCCCGTAAGGCAACAAAATCAAGTGTCTGAAGACACAACAGTTAACAACAAATAGAACTCAATACACCTTGACTAACCTTTCGAACAAGGTACAAACAAAACAGATGATTGTAACAACAATTTCTTTATTGTCCACAGGGGCCAAACATAGAGGGACGGTAAAAAATGAGGAGGGGGTCGACGGTACGTATGTTTTCTACACAGAAGTGAAAACTAAAAACTGTTTATAGATCGATTGATATATATGTATATATATATATATACATAATAGATTTAAATCAGTAATTTGGTCGTACTTATTCTGCAGACATAGGGAAGATGAAACCGTCCACTAAGCGATTTGAACTCTGCTGCTACTCTATTGATCAGTAAATTCACCGGTCTTTTTATTACAATCGTTAAATCAAAGATAACACAATTAAAAATAATATTTTATTTTATTGCATTCAGCATTTTTGCTCCGTTCTGGACATGTTCACTAAATTCAATAATTACATGTGTGTATTTGTATGTGTAAGTAGGTGTGTATATATGTATCGTATATAGATATAAATAGATATATATGTATATATATATATGTGTGTATATATATATATATATATATATATATATATTATATTATATTATATATATATAAGGTACTTTTTACTGATAATAAATTGCTAGGTAATTAGTTTCTAAGATAATGAGAGAAAAACGTCAGCTGAAATGAGTTACTTTTTATAATGAAAATTAAACAGTTTTCAAGTATCTGTGTATATAGAACATCGTAATATACACACATTATAGAAATTATGATTTAGTTTTGTCATTATTTTTCTACTGATTTTTTTTTTTTTTTTTTTTTTTTGGTATCGTCAGTGAATTTTTGACAATATCGATAAAGCTGTCATTCATAAAAGGAAATTAGTACGTATCCAGTGTTTGAAAGAAAGAATTATGTGCGAAGCATCTTTGTTTATCACGTTTTCTAAAAATATAGACTGTCTATTTTTATCAGCTGTTAATTTATTTTCTTGAGTTCATGGGTGTTGCCTGGATGAAACCTCATAAAACCTAAAGAAAATATCCAGTACAATATACATAAATATAACGTATTTAATAGAAGTTACTTGAGTTGTTTGGATAAATGCTACCTTTGAAATCCATTGCCAACTTTCAGAAATGTTTTTTGATATATTCCAAGATAAACGTTTGTTTTTGTTTTTGTTTTTTCAAGTGAAACGGCCAAAAGTGTTGATTCTTCTAACTTCACAAATATTTTATTTTTTTTAATCCTTTCTGAAACAATTGTTTCTACGAATTTAAAATGTTTAAGTTAGATCAAGATCATGACACCAAACGTGACAGAATAAAGAGAACAAGGGACATTTCTCACGATATTTAGTTGGGGAGTCTTTAGCTGTTTAGTTCAAACTAGGCTACATCCGGTTTTGCTTTTCGACAATACGTGATCGATAGATAAAGCATCACTCAAGAGCCACATTAAGCACCTCTACTTAAACTGTTTCGAGCAGAATCGTGAAGCGGCAAGATGGGGGGATCGCTACTGTGCCGGAAAAAAGCTCAGCAGAAATTTCGTCTGTTTTTATGTTCTTTGCTCATCATATTCCGCCTAGGTTGACTTTGCCTTTCATTCTTTCGGGGACGATAAAATAAGTACCAGCCGAACACCGGAGTCGACATAATCGACTTATCCTCTTACCCGAAATTGCTGGCCTTAAGCCAAATTTGAAACAATTAATTTAGTGAGAGCTAAATGCTTGAATTACTCTTACCCTTTTTACTCTTTTACATGTTTCAGTCATTTGACTGCGGGCATGCTGGGACACCGCCTTTTAGTCGAGCCAAGCGAACCCAGGACGTATTCTTTGTAAGCCTAGTACTTATTCTATTGGTCTGTTTTGTCGAACCGCTAAGTTACGGGGACGTAAACACACCACTATTGGTTGTCAAGCGAGGTTGGGGGGACAAACACAGACACACACACATACATACATATATATATATACATACACACGACAGACTTCTTTCAATTTCCGTCTACCAAATCTACTCACAAGGCTTTGGTCGGCCCGAGGCTATAGTAGAAGACACTTGCCCAAGATACCACGCAGTGGGACTGAACCCGGAACCATGTGGCTGGTAAGCAAGCTAATCACCACACAGCCACTCCTGCGCCTAATTGGCAAGATAAAGTGGCAATATGCCACTGTATTTACCTCTGAGTGCCACTGTCATCATTGCATTTCAATATTACAAAGATCCAAATATAAATATGTTTAAATCCAGTATAGCATTCCGAAACAAGTCCAAAACTTACTGGTACACTGAATCTTGAACACCGGTGATTTGAAGGAAGCTCTTCACTTTTCATTCTTTGTTAGAGGCATTTAATTTACACTTACATCACAACACAATTCATGAGGTTTGCAACGGTGTTGACTTCTCATACATTTCTTTGCATTTATGAATTTGAAACCCTGTTCTTATGCAACAAGCAAATCGATAAGTTAAAGCAAAATCTGAAGCTGCCAGTTAATACCAAAGTGTACGTTAGTCTAAGTTATTCTTAAAGAATAGCTACTGTGTTCATGCATAGAGACATGCATACATATGCATACACACACAAACACACTCACGCCCACACACCCTCACACACATATGTATCTCCCTCTCCAGCTCTCGCTCTCTCTCTATACACACACACACATTCACACACACACACACACACACACACACACACACACACACACACACACACACACACACATATATATGCATATATATGTGGGTTGTCTATTAAACACGCATTATGTAGCTAGAGATGTATGGCAAGGGGACGGCGGTAATCACTTTTGCTTCGCAGCAAGACCTAAGTATCAATCAATCAATGGTTAATTACCACAGAATATATTACTTGTATCTGAACAAAAGATGAACAATTATAAGCATATAATTCATTACATAGCAAGTAACTTATTAGTATTATTTTGTTTTTTTCACAAATCGAATCTCTTCTCTTCTAAAATATAGTTCATGCTGTCTTGTACAAAATTACAGGTATTGATTTAACCGTATCACTCGAGCATCTCCCTTGTTTTTTTTGTTTTTTTCTTTTTGTTTTTAATTTCTTAAATAACCTCTGTTTATTGCCTATTCTCCGCTTCTATTTATCACTTTCCTTCACCTCCACTGAACTTTTTTTTCTATCTCTTCTCACGTCTTTGCTCTGCTCTATCTTTTATAACTATAGATATTTCTAAAAAGGAAGACTCGTCTCTCATCTTAGAAATCTGACGTCGGGAAAAGAAATAACTACAATAATAATAATAATAATAATAGTAATAGTAATAATAATAATCAATTGAAATTTAAAGCGAAAACGACAAAAATACTTCAACGGAAAATGAGAAAATATATCGTACGCACACTTTGTGAACACGTTATTGACACTGCAGTACTACATTTGTAGCACTGAAAGGAGACAGAAGAGAGAGGGGTAGAGGGAGACAGTGAGAAACATGTGAGTAGGAGGGAGAAAGAATGATTGATTCTGTTAGAAGTGTGAGCAGCAGAGAGATATAAAGAGAGGGATGCTTGCTCCTCTTCTGGTTGTTTTCTCTCTTTTATTTTCATTTATGTTTTCTCGTTCTCATTATATCTTTTCTTTTTATTTTTGTCTTTACTCTTCTTTTTCAATTTTTCGAGCTCCAATTCTTTTCACTTCCGTGTTTTAGTCTGCTAAATAACGCTTCGCCGATCGTATTATCATAAAGTGGGAATGGAAGGGCGAGAAAGAAAGAGAGAAAGAGAGAGAGAGACAAGGAGAGAGAAAGAGGGCGAGAGATAGAAGGGGTGAAATTGTGATAGGGGCGACAAAGTAGACTGGGAGAATAGGAAGACAAAATAGGAGAATGGAAAGAGAGGAGTAGAAAATATATGTGGGGGGGGGGGGTGTTATACGTCTGTACGTTTATATACACAGAAATATATGCATATATGTATACACATACGTACAAACACGCGCACACGAATATATATATATAAATACAAACATATATACTATATACGTATGTGTGCATATGTGTGTTTATATATGTATGTATGTGCGTCGGAATATCGGAAAAGAGCTGCGAGGCAGGAGAAGAGGAAGACACTGGAGAAAGAGAGAGAAGAAGAAGAAGAGATGAACAACAGTAGGAAAGAATAAAAGCGAGGAGAGGGGAGAGGTGTTGCTGGGGGGAGGTTATGTAGAAAACTGGGCCAAAGAGTGTGAGAGAGAGGGAAAAAGTGAAAGAGAGCGGAGGAACGGGGTAAAGCGGTAAATGTTGAGATGCGATAGTTTTGTGTTTCGTTTCGTTTCGTTTTTGTTGTTTCTGTATCGCATTTAACTATTAACAGCAATGCAAAAGGAAATCTTTAAAGCAGACGACAATAAAAGCTAATATACACATCTACTCTCACCTCGCCTCGATCTCTTGCTAATTATCTTTAGCTTCTACAATCGTCATTATCATTTCATTGTTGTCCTCTCTTTCTTCACATCGTCCTCGTTATTGTCAGCGTCCTCTACTGATGTTAAAGAACGAGTAGCAATGATGAGCATTTTACAATTTGATTAGATTATGCTTTTGCTTTTTGTCCTTCTTTAGAATATGCATCGCATCGATACGTTGTATGTAACATAAAAGTAAATGAATCTACATCGGATTCGACTATTAGTATTCAATTGCACGATAAGATCAACTACTGGTTCATTCAATTAACATTCCCCAGATACCTGCGCACTTAATATAATTTACAAACAGTGACAAAGTTGAAACTGAGAATTTCAGGCACAACTAAACCGACGGGTTACTGCTATGTGCGTGTTTATGTATGTATGTATGCATATGTATACGCGCGTATATATATATATATATATATATATATATATATATATATATATATATATATATATATATATATATATATATATATATATATATATATATATATATATATATATATATGTGTGTGTGTGTGTGTGTGTGTATTTGTATGTATGTATGTATGTATTCTTTTACTCTTTTACTCTTTTACTTGTTTCAGTCATTTGACTGCGGCCATGCTGGAGCACCGCCTTTAGTCGAGCAAATCGACCCCAGGACTTATTCTTTGTAAGCCTAGCACTTATTCTATCGGTCTCTAATGCCGAACTACTAAGTTACGAGGACGTAAACACACCAGCATCGGTTGTCAAGCGATATTGGGGGAACAAACAGACTCACAAACACACACACACACACACACACACATATATAAATATATATATATATATATATATATATATATATATATATACGACAGGCTTCTTTCAGTTTCCGTCTAACAAACCCACTCACAAGGCTTTGGTCGGCCCAAGGCTATAGTAGAAGACACTTCCCCAAGGTGCCACGCAGTGGGACTGAACCCAGAACCATGTGGTTGGTAAGCAATTTACTTACCACACGGCCACTCCTTCGCCTGTATGTATGTATGTATGTATGTACGTATGTATGTATGTATTTATGCATGAATGTATTATATATATATACACACACATATATATATATATATATATATATATATATATGTGTGCGTGTGTGTGTGTGTGTGTGTGTGTGTGTGTGTGTGTGTGTGTGTGTGTGTGTGTGTGTGTACATACATGCATACGCATACGTGTAGCTGTGTAGTGAGAACCTTGCCTCCCCACCACATACCACATGGTTCCGTGTTCAATCATACTGCGTGGTGCATCGGGCAATTGTCTTCTATTAAGGCCGATCAAAGCCTTGTGAATGGATTTGGAACATGGAAAATGATAGAAGCGTGCCAAATATATCTATTTGTGTGTGTGTTGTCTGTTTGTTTGTATGTGTGTGAGTGTGTGCGTGCGCTTGTGTGTGTGTGCGTGTGTGTGCGTGTGTGTGTGTATGTGGGTTTGAATTTTTCCCCTAACACAGATCGACTCCCGCATTTGGTTTCTTTACGTCCCTGTAACTTAGCAATTCGGCATATGACATCCGATAGAATAAGTACTAAGCTTTTAAAAGAAGCAGTGCAGTCTACTCATTTGACAATAAGAAATCTTCAAGTGAGCACCACACAATGTCCACAGTCTAATGTCTGATCAAGTAAAAGATAAACGATGCAATTGCTTGTGTATACACATAAACACGCACACACACACACATACATATATACATATATATATACATGTGTATCTCTCACTAGATATATATATATATATATATGCATACACACACAGTTGCATGTTGTTCATACACCTGTCTTTCTCTTGTTTTTCTATAAATTTCAACTATATACGAGGGGTGTATGAAACGTTTTGAGCCTTGAAGTTTTGTACCTTCACCAGAAGTCTTGTACCATGTTTTGTTTTTTTGCGGCTCATGTATGTAGGCGTCTATGTATGTATGTATGTATGTATGTATGTATGCATGTATGCATGTATGTATATATGTATGTGTGTGTGTGTGTGTGTGCGAGAGAGAGAGAGAGAGAGAGAGAGAGAGAGAGAGTAGATGAAATAACAAACTACTACGAGCGTCATGTGCATTTCTCATATGAAATTTACGCTAGAAAGACCCAAAACATTTCACATCCTGAAGATATGCCAGTAAAGGTCTAGATATGACATTGCTGGATTGAGAAATATTATCTTGGCAAGGCACTTAGACAAACTTATAAAAACGAAAAGGCATTGAATATTGTCGTGGTCTGAATACAATACGAATTCACATGCAAAAACATATTCAAAGAAATAAAGATCACGCACTCAAATAGCGTACACATACACAGAAACACATACATAGTATATCACTTCGTATATTATATATAACTCAGATGTAATGTAGAAAGCCCTGCAAATGCGGTATTCGTCTTGAAAAATGTTGTATCGAGGTAAAATGTTAAAAAGCACCGATATATATCAGTAGCAGACGAAAAGTATCTGATAGCGATTGTGGAATTACTACATTCTTAAGCGTCATCAGTAGCATGCTTCCATTAAGCAACAAGAGCGTACTAAGAAATGACAGAAATTCAGTTTTTATTGATATCGAGATAAACTGGCTTGTTAATTTTTCTACACACACACACACACACACACACGCACGCACGCACGCATGCACACACACACACACACACACACACACACACACACACACAAACACATACTTACCTTTGTGTGGCATTTGGGGGTTTCTCTCATGAGTGCTACTGTTAACATGGAATGCAGTACAACCTGTTGCATGGTCATGTCAAAGACGACTAACTAAGCCATCACCGCCTGGTGATAAAAGAAACAAGACCTTGCCTAGTGACCTGCCAAATGGACGGATAAAGCTAGTGTTTGTTCAATGACTATCTAATAATAACACATGCCCTTTGAAATTCGGTGTTGGTGTCCAGCGTGCTGGAAGTGAGACACCTCTTAGCTTTTGCTAAGGGTACCTCGTTCTAGCAGAACGTCACTTTGCAGGGAATGGCATAGAAAATTTTGGGGAACTTTTGCTTGCGCTTATGATCATGGCACTCCCACATGCCTGAGCCTGCAACCCATAATGGCAATGGATATCTAGCCCAGTTTTGTCTCTGGAATATGTCAGTAGGGTGGGAAGAGCCTACGAAGTACTCAACAAGCTTGTCATATATGTTTTGTAATTCATATAATGCACTTTGGTTTCTTTCTCGCCATCTTTCCCTTCTCCCTTACACTTCACTTCATTCTCTTCTCTGCCTTACTAAACAACTCCATCCGTCATTATATATACAAATACATACATACATACATACATACATACAGTTTAGCTTGTGCAATCACCGGCGCGGTGAACATTCTGTGTCAGGTCAAGTAGTGGGCAGCTGCGTCGAGCAGTAAAATGCAGATGCGAATCCAAGTAAAGCGGAGTGGTAGTGCAATAACATCAAGCACAAGCATTACTGGTATTTTGCATGGGCAATGGTCAGAGATTGTCTTTCTCTGTCACGAGTGGGCAACCATCATCATCATCATCATCATCATCATCATCATCACTATGTATGTATATATGTTTGTCAACCCTACGTGACGATTGTTTCATATACTGGGATTGAACTAGCATCGGCCTTATGTTGACATCACCTGAAGAACATGGTTTACCATGTAGCTGCTTTATGTAGTACACATTTTCCTTACATAGCTATTTAAACTAGTTTCTCTTTCTAATAATATAATTCCCTAGACGCATGCAATTAACATTGTTGCAATGTACTTGAGAAGCCGATCTATGAAAAGGGAGAAAAGCTTGTCCAATGGGCTGCACTCAATAAAAAAAACAAAGAATACACAGAGGTACACGAGCAGGCACACACTCACATATATTCCCCCCCACACACACACACGCACACTAACTCACAAGTATGCACATCACAGCGTAATATGGTGTGCTTTTGCTCTAAAATAATTGGTTATTCACTGTGTTTTTCAAGTGTGTCTATATATGTTCATTCCGGTGGTTCAGTCATTTTTTTTCTGGCATTCATCATGTTATTCCTTTAAATATAATTCCATTTTCACTATCATATATTTTGAGCTCGTTGCTCGAAATTTAGCCTTCTTTTACGGCAGATATATATATACCTTATTGGGTTTGTTTATATTTCTGTGAAATATTTTACTAAAGAAAATGCACGAGAAGCCTTCCCCACGCATTTTTTTTTTGTTTCTTTTTTACTAATTTGTTCAATATTTTTGATTTGTATGTTTTTCATACACGCCAATTCTATTTCTGTTGGTGAAAAACAATTCTCAAATTTTAGTGAAGCGTTTTCACGACTCTATTGCATTCATAGCGAAACACTCTCCAGTTTCGTAATTTTGCTAATGGCCTTCTGCTGAAGAATGAAAAAAAAGAATACAATTTCCCAATCATCTGTATCGTTTCGTTACAGTTGGCTCTGCTAGAAATCAGTTCTCATCTTGGAGAACTTCTTTAAACAATATAGTTGGCATGTGCTCGTAGAAGTACTATGATTTCTTTCTTGTACAATTTACTTTCATGCTAATAGTTTTTCTTTCATTTTTAACTGCCTTAACATTCTAAAACCAATTTTTTTGTTTATATCTGAGCTTTTGAACTTTCTTATCCTGCATGTTCCCTTCTACCAAACTTTTTTCTTATCAACCACAAGTTAACTGAACAAGATTTGCTATCTTTATTTGCTATTACTATTTTTACTACAATTTCAATTTCTGTTTTGGTTAACAATAATTTCGGTCGTGATCAGTTTTATCTCTTGTCTCTCATCTCTCTAGGTTCTATAAAACAAGTCGTCAGTAACGTACTGAGATCGATTTAATTAACTGTACTCTAGACCAGATTTTATTGGCCTTGTGTCCAAATCAATCATTATTATTATTATTATTATTATTATTATTATTATTATTATTATTATTATTATTATTATTATTATTGTTGTTGTTGTTGTTGTTGTTACTTGAAGAAAATGTTTCACAGCATCTCTTTCGAATGGCCCATTCGAGTTCAAACACCTCCGAGGTGGACATTACTTTTCATACTTACGGGAACGATAAAATAACTATCAGTGAAGTACTGAGTCGTAATAGACTGCCCCTTCCCTCAAAAACTAACTGGCCTTGCACCACAATTCGAAACCATTATCGTTATTACTTGGCTAAAATGTTTCTCAGCATTTCTTTCTAATTTCCATTTGAGTTCAAATTCCGCCGAGGTCGACTTCACCTTTCTCCCACAGGGATCAACAAACTAGGTACCAATGAAATACTGGAGTTACTATCATCGAATTTCCCTCCCCACAAAAACTGCTGGCCTTGTGCCAAAATTCAAAACATAAGGTGGTGGACTGGTAGAATCGTTATCACATCGGGCAAAAATACTTAACAGCATTTCGTTCGTCTTTATGTTCTGATTTCAAATTCGACCGATGTCGACTTTGCTTTCATCCTTTCGGGATCAATTATATAAGTACCAGTTATATACTGCGTTCAATATAATTAACTAGTCCCCTCCCTGAACTTGCTGGCCTTGTGCCGAAATTTGAAATCATTATTATTATTATTATTACTAACAGGTAGTGAGCTGGCAGAATTGTTAGCACTCTGAACGAAATGCTTAGCGGTATTTCGCCCGGCGCTACGTTTTGATTTTAAATTCCGCCGAGGTCGACTTTGCTTTTCATCCTTTCGTGGTCGATTAGCAAAGAACCACTGGAAAAATGGGGTCAATGAAATCAACTAGTCCATTCCCTCCAAATACCCGGCCTTGTGCTGTTAGAAAGAATTATTATTATTACTACGGCGTCGAGCTGACAGAATGGTAAGTACAGTGGAGAAAATAATTAGTGGCGTTGCTACCAGATATTTGAATTCTAAGTTCAATTAACGCAAAGTCTGAAATAAGAATGTCTGTATGGTATGAAGAGAAGAGCAT
>NC_142928.1:76155684-76185684 GCF_046866305.1 Octopus bimaculoides | reverse complement strand
CGAAGAAAATGTTAGGAAATGAAGTACAGTATAATCAACAACAATAAAATGAAGAATAAACGAAGCGAAAAAAATAGAGTCATAGCATGGAATAGGAAGAATGAGAAGAAAAAGAAATCGACTATCAGCACCACTCACATTATCTCCATCATTGCTACCATTAACATCATAAGAAATATAAAAATTAAAAAAAAAACACTTTCACCACAGCCATCACAACAATCACCTCGAACGACAACGGCAAGAAGAACAACAATATATATCTAATTAACGTTCCTAGTGAAAGGAAATCCTAAGTTTTAGAGAGGAAAAAAAATCAGAAACAGTTAATTGTTATTACTACACTGCTGTTGTTTGTTCAAACCGTTTAAACGAATTTCGGTTTGTCTTTGCACTCAGGCTGTTGCTAACAACATTTATTATTGTTGTTGTTTTTGCTATTATTGATATCATTTTTGTTTGTGTTCAGATCTTTGTCCCCCACTTTTTTTTAGTTGTTTGTAAAGTTGTAACCACCATTTTGTTACTATTTTTGCTCCTTTTCGTGAATTAATAATTATCGTTCATATTATTCATGGTGCCTTCTTTACTCTCCGTTTGCGTGTGCCGCGGCTGTTTGTGTCATTACAAGGCTTCCATGATTCCCGTGTTGCTATGCTATTGTTGCACTTTTGCTATTGGAGCCATTATTGCTATGCTAAAAAGCAATTTAATTAACTACCCCGAAACAGTTGACTAAATTTTTTGTATTTAGATTTGGCTATGTTTTTTAATTATAATTCCTTATCCATTCCGTCAGAATTGATAAAATACCAAACATATTATTTATTAAGTAAATCATGTGACACTTCGAGAACATCATGTACCTCTACAAAAAATAAATTCTGATTGCTGGTATATTATTGATACTGCATCCCTGAAGAGATTTCATAAGACCGGATTATATCAGATTTGTCACGGTGCTTCCTGAAGATCAAATTCATTCTCACTGCAAGTCACTAGTCAATTTTCAATCAATTTAAATTTTGATGTTCTTTCTCTTTTCTTTCTTGCAAGAAGTTTCATTAACGATAATAAATTTTCTTTTCATTACATGGTGGGTGGTAATTTAAATTAATTAGATTTCTATTCGTCTCACTACATTAAGTAAGCCCGCACTTAATTAAAATATTTTGTGAATTTGATGAAAACATAGAACAGCATAGCACATACATGCTTCATAGTATTTGAATACAACCTCTTATGATATCAAGTTCAAGTTTTAATAGGATCAACTTTAACTAGAACCAGTAAGTTCTTAGATAGGTAAAATCGAGTGATGCCTTCTTGCTACCAACTCCCTTCATGGACACAGAAAATACTTAATATTATAGTTGTTAACCTTTGTAGTTTGGTAATAATATTACGAGTCTTACGTTAATGTCACCTTTAAAATCCATACTTGGCGGTGTCGATTGATTAACATACACCCAACCAAGGAATCGATAGTTGTTATCCTGTTGACAATATATTTAAAGTAGAAAAACTTATACGATAATATAAATAAATATATTAAGCTAGAATGGTTAATACCTATAGACCATGGTGTGTAACTTAAAGTTTGTGAGCGTTAAGTTACGCAAAATGATAGAGAATCTTTTTATAAGCGTGAAGTTTAATAGAGACGTTAAGTAGTTAACTGTACATACAAGAGATGTTCAATAAAGACTTCTCCTGACCCACTTCCGGTAATTGCAGGAAACGGAACTTGTACAGATATAATTATATATGTCTCTACCTGTCACATTGTAAATTGCAGCTTTCCACTAGTGTTCGTTTGTCTTTTACGGCAGCTGAAGTGGACTAGGGTGTTGCAAAGGAGGCAGTTGGATGCAGATCAGCGATCAGGTTCTTATACTTGAAAGGTCGTAGTCAATCATTGGCATCGCCAGTTCAAATGTGGGCAGACATCGGTGGAAACTACTCCTATTCCCGGAAGACTACATTCCACCATAAAGATGACCGCACCATCCATTAAGTGGAAGCCGCCGTTTTGGAGGATTGTATAAATCTATCAATGAAACATTTAGAGTGCTTCCAAAATGAAATATAACCCTGTTTAATTTACTTCATTTTTTTTATGTATGTTGTGTCGACGCCCACAAGCGAAGAAGTAAGATCGCCCAAGACATATAAATAGAGGTTGTCTAGCCGTGGTAGAGGAGTTCAGTCGCTGTTGAGTAGCAGTCGAGTAGTGATCATCCGAAGGTGCTACATAGCAGTAGCTTGAGACATAACAAGGTATCATTTCATTATTAACTTCTGCTCGGGTAAATTGTCATAATTTTCTGAGGATGTGAAATAAAATTGTCTGACTTACATACCTCTTCTTACATGTATTAAGTAAAAGGATAAAAGATACACAACTTAGTCTGAAAATGAGTCAGGTTCAAGGTACGACTGTAGCTTAAAGTGATCATTATTTGTCATTTTATTATGGCTGTTAAAGATATATTATAGGTAATCAATTGACGATAATGTTGATGATAATCCATCCATGCTCATCTTCCTTTTTTTCTTGGATTAGTGCATAAACCATGAACACATCTAATGTATTGTTCCAATGCAATAGTGAAATTTTAAGGGGGATTTAGTTGCTGTTTCTAGCATTTATAGCAACTCCATAAGGGTTAATGATGTACAAATTCGAAGAGAAAATTTATTAACGAAGATGAAGATCGCAAAGTATGTCATTGAATAGAGGATATGCAATCATTAGAAGCTGACTTTTTAGTGTTGTGACTCTGCGGCACTTTTCTTTTATGTCTGTTTACTTGTTATACTTTATGTGTCTATGATATGACAAAATCAATCGATTTGCAAAACTATTTTTCTAAGATAGACAAAAAAAAAAAAAGAATTCCTTTATTGTTATGGGCATTCATGTTGGCAGTGTCGCCGTTTTATTCATTTTAGCTCGTTAAAGATAATAAAGTAGAAAGAAGAAAAAATGTTTTCGTTAAGTACAAGAGTTGTAAAAGAATAATATTACAATATAAATAATGGCTACTTCTCTTTCCTTTTACACACACACACACACACACATACACACACACACATACACACACACATATACACACACATACATATTTTTTTTTCTAAAATTCGTTTAATGATATTTTTCTTTGTGGAAGTCGCAAAAGAAAACAATTCGAAGCACGGTTTCTCCTGAAGTCGATCATAGTTCCATGATAGTAGCGGTGTTGGTCGTGATGACGTTTCTGATAGTGTTGTTTTGTTTTAACATCGCTCAATTATTTTATCTTTGAAAGCCGAGAGAACACACTGAAAAATCGTTTGCTATAGAGAACCTAACCACTTTAATTGGTTTCTTCTATTTATCTTCGTCTTCTTTGTTCTAAGTGTCCTTTTATCATCTTCCTATCCATTGTGGCCTACTCAGATAAATTTGACGTTTGTGATGCAAATGGTTTCTATTATAGAAAATGATTTTTAGTTTACCTTTAACCCTTACGGAAATTCTGGAAATGTCGATAGCTGTTTCTAAGGATTTCGCTTCAGTGTATGAGGTAGCAATTATTTGTGTATTCTATACAAATCTGGTATTGCGATTATATAATTATATAGCCTACTCAGAACTAGTGAGAGATCACAGTTTAAGTCTCGTCTACAGGTGGCGAAAGCTCGCTAGATTGCTAAAACAGAACACAAATTGTGACGAAATGTACTAAACAGACACCCATTAAATATTATCTGTTCCTGTTGTTTACTGTATTTCATCTAACCTTTCATACATATTTTTTTTATCTTCTCTTTCATCTTCTTCATCTTCTTCTTCTCCATTCTGTTCCTTTAATCCTTTTCCTTCATCCTGTTTGTTAGTTATCTTTTCCCTTCAGTTATTTTCTTCATTCTAATGGTTATTCTCATGTTTTCTTTATCACTTTTATTAATATCAATATTTTATTTTTATAGCACATATATGGCAATAAGCCTCGGTAAATAGTATAAACAATAAACTTTCGGAAAACTTGATTCAGTTATTATATTACTTGTTGTGTTCATAGATTTCACAATCGTATGAGTATCACATCTTTCGATTATGCCACCCTCGTGTATCATCATTACTGACAACAAATTCTTTTAATGTTCAGTTAAATCATTTAATATGATTTTGTTTACAAATATAAATACTAAAGTATATTGAAGCAGAAATCTTCAATTGATTCAAATCAAGGGCCAAAGAATACGTTTGTTTTATATTAATTAACTTAGTTAAAGTTGAATGTCTTAAAATTCCATACTGAACACTGAATTTAGAGTTGTGTGCAATTTTAGAAAGAAAGGAGATTCTATACGCAGCTTAATTCGTTCAATATCAATTAAACTGAAAATTAAAACTAAAGTTCTGCAGTTTATACAATCCTATTATTTTCTTCTTAATACGTTCTTAGTACGCCTAAGAAGAACTTGAGCATCACCCAGCTTCGTTAATTCATACATAAAATAAGGGCAGATGGACGCTAACCAACAAAAAATTTTCCCCTTGATAAATAAAGAAACCAAATTTAATTTTCGTAGAATGATTTTCTGCTTATGCTCTTTAATGTCAGTGTAATCTCGTATCCCTTTTGATTAAAAATGTTTGTAGGCATGTCTGTATGTTATTTGGAAGTTGACTTTGTAATTATCTGATTTCGGTTTCTATTAAGAAAAAAAAAAAGGAAAACGGAAATGTCTTCTACAACAACTTCGACTTGACAAAAGCCCTGTGAACGAAACTTAATTGACAGAAAATCAGTGCAAGACTGACGGAGACGCATGTCATTTTCTTGGATGAAAGATTTAATCCATTGCTTAGTTTGATACAGAACCGAGCACTGGTGTTGAATTAACGGAGTTCAGTCTCTTGGAGTGGTTAGCTTTGTTCTTTGATATCCATTTCGCGAAAGTTCATGAAGGTAACCATTTAAAAATAAATTTCATTTGTTTATTCTGTTTCAGCGAAAAGATCTCGTTTCTGATAGTCATACAACCGAGCTGCCGCTCCGGCCGGGGCGATGCGCCGTCTAATATTAGGAGAACCCACTTAACGATACAAGATCAAAATTCAATTGTTTTAAACTCAACGATGCACAGTCCTTCCTCTTTAAGATGTCTTATAAAAATTCGTACTGTTGTGGAAATAGCTGCCCAGCTAGTGTTAACAAATTTAAAGATCAGCAAAAGAGAAAAAATACCTACGCTGAACTATTCACGAATTTCCGGCCACTCTATCCAGATTACAGATTCGGGTTTGTACCTGTAACTATTGGGACGCACTAAACATTCTAAATTATTTGGTAGAAACTATAATAGAAAGTTTAGTGTGACAGTTTCTGTTCAAATTCAGTTTGATACTATGTACACGTTAGATGACGAAGTGATCGGAAACCACTTGGCATCTCTGACTGCAAGAATTTGCTACCAAATTTCCTTAGATTTAGCGTCTACCATCATAAAATAAAACAACAAAACATTAGATAGAGCAGTATGTTTTATAGACTAAAACATTTAGCCAATTAAGAACACGTAAAATGTTTTCTAATCAAGGATGACTAGTGAATGAGCAAAGTTTCGTAATCTACGAAAGGCTGTTTCGATTTCTACTAGGTGAGACCTTATTTTTTTCTACCAAGGCCACCAACATCTATGACAACTCGCACTCTGTGAGAATGGATCTATATCATTGACTGTGAGCAGAATTAAATGCAGAAAATTTCCCTGTAACCTGTGGAAAGTGATTCGATTTTTTAAAAATGTTGTATCATTTTCTCTTCACTTACGTCATGTAATATAACCTTTTACCCCACTCCTAATTACGTGCGGTGCTGAACGGAACAAAAACTCCTTTTACAAAAAATTATATTATAAATAACATGAAAATACAGAAATACTCAAGTATCAGAATTCTAGGTCGAACAGGATTGGATCCAATTTCAGCGAGTGATAACCTAAAGTAATGACAATATTGAAATTCATCTTGTGACAACGATGTAAACCCGACGTCGTTGGACATCAATTTTTACAACTACTACTACTACTACTACTACTACTACTACTACTACTACTACTAATAATAATAATAATAATAATAATAATAATAATAATAATAATAATACTGCTACTGCTGCTGCTGCAACTACTACTACTACTACTACCACTACTACTAGTAGTAGTAGTAGTAGTAGTAGTAGTAGTAGTAGTAGTAGTAGTAATAGTAGTAGTAGTAGTAACAAGCAAATGATACTCAAATAACAAGTTTAGGGAAGCAACGATAAAGCAAATAGCATCAACTACAACGTCAATAATGTAAAGGTGATGGTGATGTAAACAATGGCGTTGAAACTAATAAGAGTAATGATACTGATGATGTTGATGATGTTGATGATGATGATGATGATGATGATGATGATGACGATCATGATCATCATCATCATCATCATCATCATCATCATCATCATCATTATCATCATCAATAGAGCTGGCAGGCAAGATTTATCTTAAATCCTTATTAATATGATGGAGAAAAACTATTCATCATTATTAAAAATATATGAAGAAAAACTATATATCGAAGGAAAAAAAGAATAAATACAAATATAAATTCTTCTCAGTGTGAAAAAAAAAAAAAGAAAATTCTTCATCTTCATTGATTTATGAGATTCTGTAGAATATTAAGTAGACGATATGTATGTTTTATTTATTGATTGGTTCTTTTGCATTTCTTCGAATTCATCTGGTTGTTATTAAATCATAATGGAATGGTAACAGTTTTTGGAAATAACATCCACTGAATGAGCTTCTGGAAATGTTTGCTCATTTTTCATAAATATGGGTTACTGATCTTATCTTATTCAGGATCAACATTAGATGTTTACTTTCTTTTGTTTCTACATCTATCTCATTCTTACTTTTTTATGTGTATATTTTCATCTGTTTTGTTTATTCTTCAGTTTCACAATTTGTTTAATTTTATACTTTCCAGTCAGTCATTTTGATGTTGTAAATTTATAACTAACTGTATTCATGTATAAATATTATATATGAAGCTCCGAGCTGAATTTAATACTCGATTGATAAGCAGCTCCAAAAGTAATTTATGTGGTTACTAGGAGAAAGCGATGTCTGGTGTTGAACGGATTAAAATATTCTCTGAATAATAATTGTCTTAAATAATAATACTCGTGAATCTTACAGATTAAAACACTTGTAAAAACACAGGTTACAATCTTTGCTTTTTTGCCTACGCTTTTACTTCTATATCCTTAATCTTTCTTCTATATCTCTGTAGTGAGCTTTATGCTGTGTTGGTATACAAGCTTATAATAAAATCGAAATCACAGATAGTAATTTAATATTTCATGTCTATATTATGTTCCTTTGTGATTTCTAAATCATGACTCGTTTTAATATTACTTCATAAACCATCTAAATAAAAAGGGGCATCCCATAATAGGCGAAGAAGCAGGTAATGCATTGCTTGTTCTATTCTGCAATCACAAAAAAAGGATGTTTTCTTTCTACGACCAACGCAAATCAACACCGACGAAAGAAGAGGAGGTAACTCCAGAATAGCGAGGTTCTAGAGGAGTGCATAGCTGTATGTGTAGGGCCTGGTGCCTGGATAGAACAATATAATGAAAGAAAGAGAGATCGGTAGGCTGGGAATGCTGAGTAGAGAGTTTCATTACCACCATGCTCGTACGGGCAGAGACATTTACTGTAGCGGAAGCAAAGAAAAGGGCGAAACAATAGCACAGGAGCTGTCCGTGGGCTGGTCTGAGATAGATTTTATTTTATTCATTCGGTTGTCTAAGATGAATGCGCATGCAAATTGTGAAGCGGCAGCAGTATCCTAAATGTAGAAGCAACATTCTTCACTTTCAGCATTCCATTCAGTTTACATTTATTTCAGTTTGTAGTTTGAAGTTAGGTGAACTACATCATGGTAAATATGTCTATAAAAGTTACAACCGAACCCACCCACCAACTCTCATTTCAGGCACTGTTTTATCTATCATATACTGCATATTTCCCTACTGAGTCACAACTTTTACCTTATTCTTTCCGAACATAAAGGAATTAATCATTCGTTGAAGAATGTCACACTAAAGTACAATGAGCAAATATTTTCAATTGCCTCCCTTGCCTCATGCAATTTACATACCCGGAAAAGCTGCAGCATGTTTACTCGATTTACTACAAATAGCAGTAAAATCGCCCTCGAATTATACATTACTATCACGAAAAGTCACATTAGATGTGAAACCACCCACCACAAAAAAAAAAAAATCAAATGACAGTTTAGTAATGATTGGATTAACTATGATGAAAAGTATAATCTTAAAGCATTGACGTTGAGTAAAACAACAACGAAAATATTTTAAACGGAGACTCAAAATGCTTATGTTTGCTTTTATAAGTAATGAACAAATGATACTGCAGTATATGGAAAATTGTATTTCACACAAACAGGAATCAAACTTACATTGTGAAAACGGCATCTACTCTACAAAGCTTTCCCCATAAAATTCAAATATTAGTTTATTGAGCATTACATTTTTCTCAAGAGCAGTACGCTAACTAGCAGAACCGGTAGAAAGTCGAAAAATATATTGCAATTGAATTACATCTACTTACGTTCTAACTTTAAATCTCTTGGAGATCTACTTTTTCATTCCTATGGGACCAAATAAGTGTTGGACAATTGCTGGTGTCGGGGGCTTTATTTAATCCGTTATCCACATACTCACAACATATAAGGCCTTCTATTTATCTTAGAATTGCTGAGTACGCAAGCTGATGTTAAGCTGGAGTCGTAGTTATTTTGCTTGTGCTAATAACGACCTTGAGAAAAGCGTACAAATTATACAATCGTATTTACTGCTACTATGGATTTGAAAACTTGTGCCTATGGAAGAAATCAATATTTGGTTTCTCCGTGTGAATCTGAACCGAACCTTTTAAATCAGTGAATATGGAGCGGAAGTTCTGGGAAAATGTAACCTGAACTCGTTCAAATGAAGCAAGTAGTTTGTAACGGCATGCATGTGATGGTTCTTCAACTTTATACGAACGATAAATAAATTACTTTTGGAGCTGCTTATCAATCGAGTATTAATTTTGATTGCGCGTTTATTTGAATAATTGTCTGGATAATTAAATACAAATATAAATAATTCATCATAGATAGCTAGTGTGATACATTTTAATAACTGTCTTTAAACAAAATGCTAAAACATACATAGACTTTGTTGTTTTCTTATACTATCATAAAAAGTACGAGTTTAACGTAAAATTTACGTTATTTTTTCTTGTGAATACACAAGAAACTAATAAAGTCATTGTAATGCAGGAGCCTTAAACTAACGTAAATGTTTTTGTAAACATTAAACCTTGCACCAACAATTCATGTGTGAGCACAAATCATGATGTTCCATTTCGGGAGCGTATAGTGTATTTTCTCGGACATTATCTGTCGTGTTATCAAGTGTACATAAATATTCGAATTAATAATGGACCCAACATATTCCCGAGCTTAGCAAACAAGCATATAATCATATTCAGAAAAATTTCAATTTCCCGATGAAGCATAAATGTCTAATAACAATTTAGGAAAACTGTAACTGAAATATTATTGACATACCTGAACATTTCTAAATATTATATTTACTTGATAAATAATGTACTCAAAATCTATTACGAAATTATATTAATTGTATCTTTATTATTTGAACTTGACAGAAATTTAATTAAAATCAGATAAAGAACAGCATAATGTGTAAATTCTAACAGACTCGAAGTTTGTGTAGAAAGATCTGCTTCTTGAAATTCGTAAAACTGAAATACAGTAATGTACTTATTGGAAAGTGAAATCGAAGGTGTACACGACACATACAGATATGAATGCACCCTTGCAACTATATATATGTATATATATATGTATATATATATATATATATATATATATATATATATATATATATATATATATATATATATATATATATATATATATATATATATATACATAAATATAATCGAAGCGAGTACCAATATGCACTTCTCGTTCAAAATGCCCTGATGAAGCCCTTGATGGACTGTAGCATTATAATGCACTAAAAGATGCGGAAGATGCACCTTGATAATGCCAGAAACGTTATGTAGGCGGAAAGAGAATATAAATGACTGCATAACAAAAATTAGATATTATCTATTCTCTGTTTTCCATAAACTGATGAAGTAGGCGAATTTGGTTCTGATGCTGCTGCAGTAATTGTGAACAATGTGTACTCTTATATGTGAAGACACTATTTTACATCAGATCTGACTGCAGTTTATACTCTAAGGATTAAATACACATACACAAACAGATAAATGTAAAACAGAACGTAGAGAAAACGTCTCCAGATCATTCAGATAATTTCCAATAATATAATATATGTATTCTATGGGTTCTTCAACTTTATACGAACGATAAATAAAGGTGAATAGGATACTAAATTCGATGTAAGTTTCTACATTGTGATAATCAAATCAGTATAAAATATTTTTGACCGTATATTTGGCCCAGGATAACCAGCAGCAAAATGGAGAGAAGCATTATTCTCATATTCTTTATTGGTTTCAGTCATTTGACTGGTGCCATGCTGGAGCACCAACTTAAGGAGGGGTAGTCGAACAAATAGTTCTCAGGACTTATTCTTTGTAAGCTTAGTACTTATTCTATCGGTCTATAACGCCGAACGCTAAGTTACGGGGACGTAAACACACCAATATCGGTTGTCAAGTGATAGTAGTGGGAACAAACACAGAGGCAAACATAACTATATACTTATATAAATGCGACACACTTCTTTTAGTTTCCGTCTACCAAATCCACTCACAAGGCTTTGGTCGACCTGAGGCAATAGTCGAAGACACGTGACACAGGTGTCACGCAGCGAGGCTGAGCCCGGAATCATGTAGCTGGGAAGCAAACTTCTTACCACACAGCCACGCCTGTACCTATTGCTCACAAGATTAAATTTCTTAACGCACATATATGCCAACACATAAAACGATAAAACCGAGTAAAGCTAATGTGGAAATTTAAAGCACAGGAGATTAAGACAGGACACTATGAAAAACCTCAAATTTGTTAAGGGCATTTAGCAAGGACTTTGAAAATAAATTCACTCGTTAAAGTTATTCATTCAAAGTGAATTGTTAACTATTCCCCAGAAAACAGGTATTCCCCTTCAGGAAAGTAAATAAGCATTGGTGGTGTGTCGTAAAAAAAGGAAATTTTAACTTTTCTAGATGCAAATGGATATAATACGTAGTATCCTCTAACAAAAGTTGATGGCTAGAAATTTTTGGATAAGGCAATATACATACATTAGCCTTCAGAAGATGTATATTTAGTCTCATAGGCTACAAATTATATGGAGCAATCCCGATTTTCAGTAGCCAGTAATGACTTTCTGCAGCAAACAGTGCGTCCATTTTTCACGGCATCAAACATAAGACACAGAAAAACAAATAAATAAGTGAATACAACGTGTAAGGCGTGATCTAAGTTTTAGCAGAAAGTCACACACACACACACACACACACACACACACACACACACACACACACACACACACACACACACACACACACACATACATACATGCAGGTATACAAGCACACAGACACAAGTAATTTCACATGACTTCTATAAGTTACTGCTGTTTATTCAATGATCATTCCAGGTCGAGAGATGATCACTGAGCAAAAGAATGCAAGACGTGATCACTTTTTTTTTCTTTCAGGCAAAGTGTAGATTAAGCAACATGGATTTGTCTTCTAAAAGGGTAGACTGAAATTTGAGGCGGACCTCATGTTTAGTTCTAAATGTTTCAGCTACCACATCAACCGTCTCACGTTTGCTCGTTAATACCATCTGTGTTGTTAGCGCAGTCAAAAAAGCGATGAATATCAAAACCACTCCATTAGTTTTGTCTTAAGATATCGGGACTCGTACTAATAGAAGAGAAAGAAATATTAAAGAGATAATATTTCAAACTATGTATCCATATATCTGGGTTAACTACTGTCTTAAGAATCCATCTTATTTACATCTTATATATTTCAACGATAAAAAATGGAACGCAAAACCAAAAAAGACTCTTTATGTGAATTTAAAATGTGATAAAGAAAATGAAAGAGAAATTTCTATGTAATCTCAAACTCAAAGATATAGGATGAAACCAAAATAGAATCAAATCTTATAATGCAAAATATTAATCATATCTACAAAAATATTTCAATCTAGAAACAAAAAAATATTTCATGGAAATTATCATTTTTCATAAATAAATAATTATGTTTATTGCCGAAAAGATATTTTTTAAAAAGTGAATAAAATGTTGAGATAAAACGAAGAAATTAGTTTTGAAAAATTTAATAAAATTGCACTGATAAAAATTAGCAATACACACACACAAACACACGCACACATGTATATATATATATATATATATATATATATATATATATATATATATATATATATATATATATGCGAGTAAAAATAAATACAAAAAAGGTGGGGTTTTTTTGTATGATTGTGTATAGAGGAATATATTATTTTGCTTAAAAGAGTTCCAACACTGTCTGTTTTTTATGTTTTATTTATATTCCTGCAGAACTAATGTGGGGTATAGAATATGGAATATACAATATATAATATAATATACAATATACAATATAAAATAAAATAAAATAAAAATGGATGGCACCATGAAAGAAAGTATTGAATGTAGATGAAATATTGAGTGTTCAATATAAAGGATCAAATATATAAATATAAATATATATATATATAAAGGCGACTCGAGTTTCAGGGCTATTTCCCTTCGTCATGGCCGGTATGACAGACTTTAACAGTCTGTTAAAGTCTGTCATACCGGCCATGACGAAGGGAAATAGTCCTGAAACTCGAGTCGCCTTTATATATATATATTTATATTTATATATTTATATATTTGATCCTTTATATTGAACACTCAATATTTCATCTACATTCAATACTTTCTTTCATGGTGCCATCCATTTTTATTTTATTTTATTTTATATTGTATATTGTATATTATATTATATATTGTATATTCCATATTCTATACCCCACATTAGTTCTGCAGGGATATAAATAAAACATAAAAAACAGACAGTGTTGGAACTCTTTTAAGCAAAATTATATATATATATATATATATACATATATATATGTGTGTGTGTGTGTGTGTGTGTGTGTGTGTATATATGTATATATATATATATGCATATATATATATATATATATATGTACACACACACACACACACACACACACACACATATATACATATATATATATATATATATATATACATATATATTTGTATATGTATGTGTGTATGCGCATGGATATATTTAAATATATGTACGTATATGTGTGTGTGTATATATATATATATATATATATATATATATATATATATATATATATATATATATATATATATATATATATATATATATATATATATATATACAGTTTTGCATATCTATTCATATATACACACGGGCACATACAATCAAATATATACGAATACATATCCAGAGTCATATCCCAATGATCATATTCGTCGCAAAAAATTATGTCAAAATAAATTGCCGAAAACAATTGCAGTAATGAAAACATAGGAATCCCAAACTTCAGGATTGCCGGTACAGTTTCGGTCCGGAATGTTTTTAATTTACTCAGGGAGTTAGCCTTTAGATTATAAAAATTATATAAATTGCTATCGTATAAACAAATGTGTGGCAAAAAGTCACGTGAAAAAAATCGCCGAAAACAATCGCAGTAATGAAAACTTGGGAATCCAAAATTTCAGGGTTGTGTGACCGGAGTCAGCCTGATTCCAAAATGGTATGATGTGTTGGGTTACGGCCTCTAGGAGTAAAGTTGAAAAAGTGTGACACATTGGCATTCACATTTATTATATTAGATATGTTTAATTTTGGAGAAACCTTATTTCATTTAAATTGTATCTAAGGAACACAGACAAAAACAAGGAGAGAAGAAATGTGTGTAGTGTTTAGCGATCTATCATGGCGAATGCTGGACAGAGGGGTCACACAGGAGAGCTAAGATGAAGGAGAGATAAGAAAGTGATTCCAAAACGAAGGTGCGCGTGTGTAAGAGAGTACGTATGTGCGTGTGAAAGAGGGCTGGTGATCTTGACGTGTGCGTGTGCGTATGTGTAGGTGTGAATATGTGGTGATGGGAATTGGTCAACCCTGGTGTGTGCGTGGTGGTGTGTTGTGATATGATGTGTTGTGTGGTATATATAAATATATTTTGGTTGCAGAACAAACAACAAATTATATATCACATACTCGTCTCATTTACTTTAGCACTTCTCTTGTTGCAGTCCTATTGACCCTCTTGTTCCTAATAAGAAACAATCAATATTATATATATGTGTGTGTGTGTGTGTGTGTGTGTGTGTGTGTGTGTATGCATGTATGTATGTGTGTATGTATGTATGTGTGTGTGTATGTGTGTGCATATATGAAAGTGGCAGCTCTTGCCAAAAGCCTGATTACATTAATATGATAAGCAGCGATATTCATATTTACGCGATTTCATGCATTTTCTAATCATTTTCTATCGGTCTCACCCAAGGGGTCATCAATTTATACTGTTAAATCGTGGATGATACACACACACACACACACACACACATACACACACACACACACACACACACACACACACAAATATATATATATCATGAAACATATGTACCAATATATATAAGCGTACACACACATATATATTATTCAGGGCAAAATGCTTAACTGTATTTCGTCCCTTTTTATGCTCTAAGTTACATCCCCGCCGAGAACGATTTTACCTTTCATTCTTTCGAGTCAATAAAGTAAGTACTAGTTCAGTACAGGAGTCGATGTAATCAACTTATCTCTGCACTCAAAATACTGGCCCTGCGCCGAATATTGAAACCGAAGTGTAAGAAAAAAGTTAGCCTCAAGCAATCCGTAGTAAATATATAAATAAAAACTTTCAGGACAATAGTGGCTTATTGAGACTAAGGGTTGTGGACATTTTTCCGTGTCGAAAAACGATACACTGAAATAAGTTGTTTTTATATTCCACGGAAGACGACCAGAGTTTCCGGCTGTGCGAATAAGAATACAAGATTTACGGAATGGAGTAGGAAAAATCCGGGAAATATTTGCTTCATAGCGAGTGGAATCTCAGTAATGGTCAAATCCAAGTAAGGTGTATACTGCCAGCTACTCTTCAGGCCAAGTATATCTTGATTAGATTACGGTTAAACTTCTGAGGTTGCGCTTTCTATGAAACATATGTAACCCGGATCTTTCCTACTCTACACCATAACTCTTGTATGTGTGTGTATATATATATATATATAAACAAATAGTAAATGAGTATATGCATATATACGTACAGGTATGTGCATACCGACATCCACCTGTATGTATAGGTGCATATCTGGGTACAGGACATTACAAACAAAACGTAGACGAGAAAACACACAAGCACATAGAGAACATTCTACTTCATCAGCTACCCCCGTTTTAACACCGGCGTTTCGAAGAGCTGGGCAGGACGCATCGTTAAAACGGCTCTTCCCATGGACCGCAAGTTAAATTTGTATACACAAATTAAATCTTGCCATGGAGGAATGTAGTGGCGGAAAAAAAACAAGACAGGAAAACAAATAGAAAAGGCTTTACGGCCAGACGAGAAAAATTATGTGTGTATGAACGCTAGAGAGATAGATAGATAATACATACATACATACATACATACATACATACATACATACATACATACATAAAGTTGAAGTTTGTCAAAAAAACAAAAGACGAAGACAAGTGTATGAACAATAAGCAAGTGTATTATTTTGAGACTCGGGAAAATGAAAAGGTCTTTTACGTTTCGAGCCTACGCTCTTCAACAGAAATAAGTAAGAGAAAATAAACAGAGAATGAAAACAACATGCTGAGTTCAGCGGTCCAGCGTGGCGAATGATTGGAAAAAAAACAAGCGGTTGGAAGAAAGGGAGATAATAAAAAAAGGAGTTTAAATGAAAGGGAGATAATAATAAGCCAGTGATCTCAACAAGAGAAGGTGCTTGTGTGTATGTCAGAATGGTGTGTGTGAGTGTGTAAGTATGTATGTGTGAATAGGGACGAGTGACTCTGACGTATGTGAGTGTGTGTGTGTGTTGTGTGTGTGTGTGTATGTGCACGTGTACGTGTGTGTGTGCACAATTGTGTGTGTGTGTGTGACTAAACTGTGTGTTAAAGCGTGTGGCGTGTGTATGTATATATTGTCTGTGTTCAGGTATTTGCTTGTGTGGGTGTGGAAGTGTACATGATGGCGTGTGATGTGTGTACTGAGTTGAATAGTGTGTGTGGCTGTTCATATGGTAGTATGCGTGGTGACGCTATTGAAGATGTTGTATGGGTGTGTGGATGATGGTGTGTATTGTTAGTGCTGAGAAGTGGTCAGTGCTAGTGTGCGTGGAGGGCTGTGGAGTTGGTGTCAAATGAAAAGAAGTGAGATTTGTGTCAGATGAAGAGAGGAGATGAATTGAATCCAAGTGGCGCAAATGAGTGAAGGGAGAAGATTAGCTCCTTTTCACTGTGAGAGACCGTGTGGTCCCTGTGCAAAGATAAGCCTTACATATACAGACGTTGTAGGAAAAATTCGGGCTACATATGTTTCATAGCGAACGGAACCTCAGAAGTGGTAACATCTAAGTGAGGTGTATACCGTCGGCTAACTCTTGTATTCTTTTATACACCAATCTGTTAACTCTTGTATACTTATTCATACGCGTATAGATGTATGTATGTATGTATGTATGTATGTATGTATGCACGTGTGTACGTGTGTGTGTGTATTTTGATCTTTGCTATCCCACTTTAGTATCAGATTTTCTATTACATTTATAGGATTCTTATTAGTTCGTGTTTCCAAATTTACTCTTACCAGGATTTATTAGGTTTAGAAATTTCTCATAAGTATGTTTTCATTTACTGAGTTGCTGTCTCATTTATCTCAAATCAGTCTTTAATTTACAAAATTTAGTACATCCTGTGTTATATAACTTAATTGCAATGTATCATGACTTCCTTGTTATAGTAACAATTGTTTTAATGATATTTTACTGGAGTTTTCTATAAGTAGATAATTTTATTTTTAAATTTACTTTGTCGTATTTTCATTCATTTTGCTCTTCACGTTAACGTAGTAAATCACATACGAGATTTATTCCTAATCTCTTTTATTTCCTTTTACTACGTGTTAATTCAAATTAAATTTACTGATTCACTTCCTCCTACTTATTGTGTTTCTCTCTACGGAGAATTTAACTGCATTCCATGTTGTTCTCATTATATCCTGTGACATAGCTTATTACATATTCAGCTATTTTATCTAATATAAGTTATTGTAACTTAACTTCCTCTTACTTTCTACAAATGCTTAAGCTACCCTGCTTGCCGCCTTGGTTTATTAATATGATATAGCCTATTACTGTTTTAGCCAGTCCTTTAAGTACAATATATTCTGTAATAGTTTCAATCCATCTTTGTAATGTGTAACGAAATTTCTCTCATCTCTCTTCTGTAATAATGACATAATTATCAAACTCAAAACTATCTAATATAAACCTTGTTTCAATGAGGAGCAGCCCTACCTCTCGCCTTAAAATAATATACTTCTCACATCATCTTTAGTATTTCCTGTATTATTTACCCCAATTGAACTAATTTCATATCACCTAATTACTATATCACTTAGTTAAAAAGAACTTCCCGTCCTTATCTAGTTCAAGTTATACCCATTGCGTCACGGGAATCCAACATTTCTGTTTATACAACGAATCGTTATAAACAATCGTTATAATTATTTACAGTAATATTTATTTATTTCTGAAGATATAAACCTTATGCTACACTGCCAGTAAAAGTTCTATCCCAAAGACTTAAGTAAATTCCCCAGGAATTTAGCATGCACACCGCATTCACGTGAAACGGATATATATGTATTCTTTTATTCTTTTATCCGTTTCAGACATGCGGCTGCGGTCATGCTGGGTGGGAGCAGACGTTACTGTGTGGTAAGAAGTTTGCTTCCTAACCTCATGGTTCCAGGATCAGTCCCACTGCGCGGCATTTTCTGAAGGGGCTTATGTGTGGGTGTCGTAAACGGGAATTGAAAGAAGCCCGATGTGCATAGGTGTGTGTGTGTTTTTGTTTCTGTGTTTGTCCCCAACCACCGCTGTAACTTAGCGGTGCGGCAGAAAGAGTACAGCAGTATATGTACTAGACTTTAAAAAACGATGAGTAGCGGGGTCGAGTCATTCGAATGACAAATTCTTCAAAACGATAACCCAATATGGTCACACTTAAATGACTGAAACAAGTAAAAGCCAAAAGATAAGAATATACAATACATGTATATAAATGTATATAAACGTATATGTTATTAAAACCATATACACATACATATATACATACACACACACATATATATATACATATACACATACATACGTGCATGCATACATACATACATAAATGCATACATATAATGAGAGAACAGATGGTTAGTAGTATTCTTATTAATAAACTATTCAAGTATGGAATTGATTTTAATTTCATATTTGATACAAGTTCTCTAAAAACTATCGAAACGATCGGAAACATTTTGTAATGATATGTAATGTCATCATTCTTTCGCATTTTACAGCAGGAGATGAGCGTTCCAGTCACACGGGCAGCCTTTGACTATCTCTAAACAAAATCTAAATTCTATTGTTTATAGAATTAACCGTGTGCTTTCAGATATACTATTCAGAAAAATAATTATTTTTACATTTCTCTCGGAAGTTTACACAATTCACACAGTCGCGCGCGCACGCACACACACACACACACACACACACCAAGATAGATAGAGAGAGAGAGATAGAGAGACAGAGAGAGGGAGAGAGAGAGAGAGGGAGAGAGAGAGGGAGAGAGAGAGAGAGGGAGAGAGAGATACAGACAGGCAGACAGAGGAAGAGACTGATCGTATGCAAGGAATGGTACTTGTCATTACTTCATTAGGTATTCAATTCTTGCTTTTCTGATTATTCTACTGTAAGCTATTTATATTACGCATTTATGTCTTCACCGGAAGAAATTTAAGCGTTCGTCATAAATATGTAATTTTTTCGTATTTACAGTAAACAAATTTATGGCAATAAATAAACAAATAACAACCAACATACATGGACAATGAGTTGCATATCTCATAACAAAATTAAAGAAAGTGAGAGACAAAACGAGGCCATAATATAATAGTTCATGGTATACAGAAGACAGTCAAATTGTTTTACATGGCTACTTTTATATAGCTATATGCTAAATCGACGACTTCATATATGCGAATGAAAATACTTCTATACAGAAGCCCACGGACAAGCACATGCACACGCACACACACACACACAGACACACACACACACACACACACACACACACACACACACACGTATACATATCATTTGCAACACACACACATATACATATCATTTACAAAGCCTTACATACTTGTATGTGAGCGCGTGATTGTTTCCTCTCATAGGTTTCAGTAACAAAAAATAATTTATATATCCACGTTTTGCAGCCAAAAATGTTCTGGACATCAGATTTATTTACATGAGATTACTTGAAAAGTCTTTCAGAAGTTCAAATCATGTTTTACTCTTCATTCGTTTGGTTCTCTGTATCGATGAAACTATACACGGCTGTCATTTTTATAAAAAACTTCATGCTATGCTTACTGGAATATGTCCCAACTCTTGTCGCATAAATGGCGGTAGATAAAGATACACTGCATTTTAACTATTAAAAGACTTCATATCTGTCTCTGTATCTCAGGCAGTGAAGCAGTTAAACGGAAGCGACGCAGAATGAAGCGAACAATTTTGTTTGCCGAACTCTTTGATAGACAATAAATGGAAAGAGCAGGATGCTAACAGACAGAACAAAAGTTCATCAGTGAAGCTTGGATAACAAGAACGATGATTGTTACTTATCGAGTTTTACTGTTCCACTTACAGTATTGGTTAAATGCTCTCTTTGCTTGAAAATCCTAGCTCCTCCAAATTGTGGCTTAGACATTTATTAGAGCAATTAAGTTCACTAACGGTTATTGATATTAATGTAAGTTACGATTATTGATATTAAGGTAACGATTATTGATATTAATACAATTAGGATAAAGGAACTGCAAGTTTCGAAGCAGTTATTCACAAACATACTTTTTTTTTCTCTGATTTTGGAAGTGATGTTCACGTTTGCAGAGTAAGTTATCTCTATACATCAGTGTACTTTGATAATTATTATTTTTCGTCCCAAATAACTATGTCAGGTCGGTTATGTTTTATTTGATAGAACTTTTGATAAGAATGTTTTACAAATAATTCTCCTGCTCTTATAGACGTATGAATGTATGAATGTATGTATCTATGAACGTAAGTATGAATGTAAGTATGAATGTATGTATGTACGTATGTATAAGAATTTGTATCAGGTTATAGAAAAAAAGAAAACAGGTAATATGTAATGAGAAATTACCCATTTCACAAGCGATTTAAAGATAATTTATGTTTACTGAGCTCATAAAATATGGTCAGATGTTATGACAAGTGTGTACTCAAGGAAATATCCTATTCTTACAAGTGTTTCCGAAAGTGCCTATATCTGTGATTTCATATCTGATGTTATTTCTAAGATAAGTCTGCCATAGTTTTCCATACAGCAAAGAATACTATTTTTATCAAAAATTCCATTTTAAAATCATATCTTTTGCTTAAATATTTTAAGATATTCTTTATTTATTGTAAGGATCTGTGGTAATGTTGCTATAACTACGTAGATAGTGTTTTGTTCAGTTGCAGAATAGGATCGATATGAGGGGAATGGTGTTGAGGACCATAAAGTTGATATTTAAGTATAGAAAGGAGAGTAAGATTCTTCTGTAGTTTGGCTACACACACGTATGAATCTATGTGTAAATGTGAATAAAATTAAATATGTACGTGTGTGTATACATATATATAATATAATATAATATATATATATATATATATATATATATATATATATATATATATATATATATATATATATTATACACATATGTATATTATGTATATTATATATATGTATACATATGTATATATATATATATATATATATATATATATACATAATTATATATATATATAATATACATAATATACATATGTGTATAATATATATATATATATATATATGTATATAATATACATAATATACACATGTGTATAATATATATATATATATATATATATATATATATATATATATATATGACTATAACCTTATATTTATGAGACATATATTCTATAGATGTATTTTAGACATTATAATAAAAAAATGTTGAGAAACACAGTAAACGCACGTGTTCACATGCATATTTTGATAAACAGTATGATAGTAGATATTTCCACATATGTTTCTATTGAAAAGAGTGCTTTCTTTAATCTCAGTACGTAGCGTACGTCATGTTTTGTATGCAGAAATAGAGAAATATGTAGTGAATATTAGTTTTAAAATATTCTATTACGAGTTTTGTTTACATTTTATATATTTTTAATGTATTTTTGTTTATAATCATTTACATTTCTATATATTTACAATTAATTTCCTTTACAATTTATTATTTATTTATATTTCTTACGAACATTTTTTAAAGAATACTAGAATATCTTGCTGGAAGCAGAAACTTGAACACATTCTCTATTTATTGAATAATGTTTCATATTATTAGAAAATAATATTGAAAATATGAAATTATCACAAGTACGTTATGCTGATTCATAGATATGGTGTTTGTATGTGTAACAATAGATTGAAAAAAATCCATGTGTATTCGATTTCATTAATATATTTTTAGTGTGGTTTCGTTCCCTAATATTATTGCTACGATATGTTACTGCTGATAATGACGATTATAACTTCTAGTGTCAAGATTTTCTCTTCTTGTTGTTTTTCTATGTTTGTTTACAGAACCGCGTAAGTGAAAAATAGCGTTAGATTCATTTTGCAAATTCGGACTTCTTTTATAGATTTGTGCATACGTATACACATATTTTCTACACATACATACATACATACATACATACATACATACATATATACATACATAGATATATACATACATACATACATACATACATACATACATATATACATATATACATATATATATATACATACATATGTCAATATATGTATATATATATATATATATATATATATATATATATATATATATATATATTATGCATACACATACGTAAAGATAGAGTAAGAAAGACTGACATAGAGACAGATGGATAAATAGAAATATATGTATGAGTTCATGAATGTATATATGTATACTTATATATATATATATATATATATATATATATATATATATATATGCATACATATTCACACGCATACTTACATACATGCCTACATACATACATATATACATACATACAAACATAAACAAACACAACCACATAAATATTTGATACACAAATAGACGCAACCATTCGCACTTTGAGATGCGCATTTTGAATGGTGGTATGTATATATATATCTATACATAATATTGAATTTTGAAGTAGATTTACAGATTTTAATTTGTTTAATCTTTACGTCTCATGCTTCTGTTATAAATATATTGTTATTCTTTTTAAAACGATTTTTTTTCATTATGATTACGACAATTGCTCTCCAACCTCATCATAGTATTCCCCGAAACGTATGTGTTCTACAGTCAGTTGTTTTTATATTTGTAGTTATTGTTGTTTCGTTAGCCTTCATAAAATACCGACAGAACAGAACTCTAACCAAGAACAAAGACCATGTTGTATTTTACTGGCAAAATTAAACGATATCATCCAATGTGTCGTTGCTTTTCTCAAAACGTTACGATATTGTTTGGAAAAGGATTCGCTAATAGTTCTTACTCGTCAGCTTCTGTTATGCAATAGAATTTCATGTCCTCCAAATTGATAAATTTCAAATATTGTCCCTCCTTGTGGGTATATATGTATATATAAATATTTCTGTGAGTGTTCGCTTGTCCTCATGTGTGCATATATTTAGTGTAATACTAGAAAGGTCAAGAAAAATACAGTTCCGTAAAGAACTCAATAGGTTTTATAACAATGTTTATTCATTTAAGTAGCACTTTACAAAGAATATAGTTGTTTTAATACATAGTTGTATCTTTGCATTTACTGCTGTTTCAATATGGGCCCCACATTACAATGTTATAATTATTTACATAACGGCGTGGTAACGTGTGCCGTTGTACCCTTCCCTAGCCCTCCGTGACCAGTAATCGGTGATGTTAATTACCAATTTGAACATGTGTAGTGAAAGTTTGAGTAGTAAGAGATTCGGTAAAGAAACTTGGATTGGTGGTTGAATTTGTAACTCTTTTATAATGCCCAGTAGTGCTGAAACGCAATAGGAATGAGACACACACTAGCACGTCCAGTGCCACAGAAAATTTGTAGTGGTTTTAGAAAAGAGAAAGAGAAAGAAAAAGATTAAGTTCTAGAGGCAGTGAGAGAAATGTTGTAACATACTGTTGAGCTAATATTTTGCTATGTCTCAACGCTACTGCTATCCAGCACCTTCGGATGATCTCTAGTCAACCGCTACACAACTGCTACTCACGGCTAGACAACCTCTATTTATATGTCTTGGGAGATCCTACGTCTTCGCCAGGGGGCGTCGACACAACATATTTAATAATTACCAACCAAATATAAGCAGTTTGTTTTGAGACTATGATATTAAAGAATACGAGTTGTATTCTTTTTCTGGTAGCGTTAGAATATTGTAAAGGACTAGAAATTGATGAAGTTAAGCATTGTTCTGGTTTAGACAAATAAGCCTAACACTTGAGCTATGATATGTGTGAAATTGACATGAGAATTCAAGAGTTGTTATGTGAACTAGTATTTCTACTAAATTTGATGGATAGTTTTATATTGTTCATCTAAGTAACGTTGTCAAATCTAAATGCCAAATTGTGCTGTGGCATTGATAACAAATACGACAATGATATCAAGTTTGATGGCATTAAGGAATGGTCTTGTCTTTGGAAAATTTATTAATTTGACAGCATGGACTGTTTGCTCGGTAAGACAATATTAGAGCAAGAAAATGACAAGAGCACACACACACACACACACACACACAAACACACACACACACACACACACACACACACACACACACACACACACACAAACACACATACATTTAAAATTCATAGGCATCGATGCATATACATATATGTACAGACATTTAATTTTCTAGACTATGTCCGAATGCTTACGTGACGCTTCAAACAGGCTTCCTTTTAGTAATTGTAACACATAATGTTGATGGGGATCGCGAATGTATTCATGATGAGTATGGAAGTAAATTTTATACTCGCTATTATGCAGCCATTAATGTTGAAAAAAGAATTGCCTTGCATCATGCGTGCTGTCCTTCTGCACCCCAATGTCTAATTCTTCAACAGATTAAAATTGACTCCCATCGTTTGTGGGTCAAAAAATTAAGCGCTGTTAGTTAATATAAACGAGGTGATTCTTTTGGTTGCAAACCTTATTCATTCTGATAAAACATCGAAAGAAATTACGATTATTAATCTTACTATTAATATGCAATATTAAATACATATGACTGTCTACATGCATGTGCGATACTCATTTATTGAGAATCGCATGTATGTGTGTTTGTGTGTATATGGAGAGTGACAAAAAAAGAAATTGACATCTATGTATATATGTGTGTGTGTGTGTGTGTGTGTGTGTGCGTGTAGTTATATATATATATATATATATATATATATATATATATATATATATATATATATATATATATATATATATACACACAAATACATATATATATACATATAAATACTCGGTTTGATCAATAAATATCCGGACTGTTGACATAGTAACGAGACTAAAGCACGCAGAGTCAAGCCGCTTGGCAAAGAGTGACCTTGAACTCTGTTGTGCATGCGCACTTATTTTTAACGTTGTGGCTCACTTTCACTGTTTTACAGCAGTGCTTGGAAGAAAGGTGTGTAGCGTGTATCGTCGCATTGACCATGATAGAGAACATTGTCATGGCAATACCGGCACAGAAGTCTGCACAAAGTTGCGGAGAGTGTATGGAGAGGAGTTATGAGATGCACACAAGTGTACGAATGGTTCAGACTTTTTCAAGCCGAAAAATGTCGATATTGACGAAAGCTTCACAGATGTGTGTGCAACTGTGAGGTGAAATCGTCGAATCCCCATCCGTGTGTCATCAGAGGATGTGTAGATTAGTTACGATTAGTTCAGTCCATTATCGCTGAAGATATGGGTGAGGTCTGTGCAGAAACAAATTTGTTTATTTGCATTATTACCTCCATATCTAAGGCGGCGATCTGGCAGAATCGTTAGCAAGCCGGGAGTAATGCTTAGCGATATTTCGTCTACCGTAACCCACAACATCACTCTCTTTTGCAAACACATGGATTGCATCTGGATTCGAACTCGCTCATTTTCGTGAATATGGTAATGTTCAGGAACGCATCTTTATGAAAAGCATGATGCACGTGCAAAACGTTAACTCATTGGGTATGAAGTGCACCCAAATTTATAAACCTGTAATTCGTTTCTCGAACGCAGCAAACATGTCAAAACTGACACGAAATGAGAGGGAGCAAGCCATCGGGCGTCTCCATGCTGACCAATGTCCATGGGTCATTGCTAATGACTTCAACTGCAGTATTCGGACAAGTGAGCGGCTGAGAGAACGATACAATGCCAAGAACAGTACGGATTATCGTCCACGTATGTCAAGATCACCATCTGCACCGGTAGCACTTGCAAGATCAATACCAGAGGGCAATGGAATCAGTTATGGTCTGCTTGCTAAGCAGACCATAGGAGCTCAACACAGATCTTTTTGTGCAGAGACAGTTCGCCGCCGGCTGAGGTCTTTCTATCTGTCTTGACAACATCCGGCTAGGGGCCCCATCCTTACAGATCGTCATCGATTGGCACATCTTCAATAGGCTCAAAAACGTCAGAGCTGGCGATATCAGCAGTGGATGACTGTAGTCTCCTCTGACGAATGTCGATATTGCATTTGTGTGGCAGATGGCAGAGCTAGGGCTTGGAGAATGGGTGAAGGTCATGCAGACGGTTGTGTGGTGGAGAGAGATGCATGGGGAGGACAAAACATCATGGTATAGAGCGGGATCGCACTCAACTAGAAACTTGGACCAGTGTTCTTCCAAAACATCAGCCAATGGCGGGGCAATGGAGTAACCGCTGCTCGCTACATCGACCAAGACTTGAGGTCTCTCATTGTGTAATACTTTGCCTGTCATCGGAATCACGTGTTCAACACGACAATGCGCGTGCCCATATTGCCAGATTGACAACAGACTTCCTCCAGCACCACAACAGCTAGACACTTCCATGGTCTGCCATAAGTCCAGATATCAACCGCATAGAGCACCTGTGGGATGAAATCCAAAGAAGGCTAAATGATATCCGTCCAAGGCCCTCAGCTGCGACACAACTCCCTGCAAGTTTTGACAGAGTGTGGGCTGCTATTCCAATGGCCTTCATCAATCGTTTGGTACATTCAATGTACAGAAGAAGCCTGGCAGTAATCAACGCTAACGGTGGCCACACGAAATATTGAGTTCATTTCTTTGGATCCAAGACACTCTGTCATCACGTGACAGGGAAAAACGTTTTCTTAATTAGCACTGTGCAATCAATGCTATGGCAGTCTTTTAATAAAGCAGTTTCTATTTAGCATGTTTGCGACATTTCTTCTGTGGTTCAGTTTATATATAGATGTGTATTAGTATATGTACATACGTGTGTATATATGCAAGTATATATGTCGTAAAATTATTCCTTTGTGTTGAGAATGAAGATGATGTGGTAAATTTTTATTTCTCCGAAGAATATGAGTGAAATAAATGAAATTCATAGATCTAATTTTCAACCCACAAGACCGTAACATTGATTGTAATCTTTCCAGAAAATTAACTGAGAACACTGATTCTCCGTGGAAGTTCTTATGAGACTAATACACACAAACACACACACACACACACACACACATAGATAGATAGATAGATAGATAGATAGATAGATAGATAGATAGATAGATAGATAGATGCAGAAAATCGGAAATAGAGAACAAAAAAAATTTAGGATTTAGAGAAATTTTCTGAATAGTCTGAAATAATGTTGTTTTTCTGATGTTTATGGTGTGTTTTTTTTATTCACTACCATTCCACTTATGGGTTTATATATTTCTGTTTATTTATTTATGTCTGTTTGTTTGTGTGTATGTGTCATATAATTAGACAAAGAATTAAAACATTTAGTCTTCATTCTCTAGGTAAAAATCACACTTTTGATATTAAAGAATTCAATGTATTCCATTAGAGATTCGGAATGTTTAGAAGTAAAGCCACAAGAAATATTCTTAATTAAAAATTCAAAAGAAAAATCATTCTGTCATCAATAGAGGTTATTTCACTTGAAAATACGATGTTAGTATCTTTTTTTTTTTATATTTCAATTAATAGTGTAGTTTCTCTGTTGATTTTGTTTCTTATGGGAAAAATGTAAATTACGAAAACAAAATCTGAAGGAAAAGTTTCAAAGAATCATTCTTGTTACTACAACTTTGGCAATATTTCTTCGCAAATGAGTACAGTTGTGTACAAAGTCCAGGCGTGGTTGTGTAGTAAGAACATTGCTTCCCAACTATATCGTCTTGAGTTCGGCCCCACTACGTGGCATCTTGGTTAAATGTCTTTTACTATAACGCTGTGTCGACCAAATACTTGTGAGTGAATATAGTAGACGGTAAACAAAAGAAGCCAGTCATACAAATAAATATATATATACATATATATATATATTTACGTGTGTCTTTGTGCTTGTTTGTACCCAAGCATCTATTGACAACCATTGAATGTTTCTTTTCATTCCTCTAAATTAGCGGTATGGCAGAAGAGATTGCTAGAATAAGCACCAGCTTTAAAGATAAGTAGTATTGTCAATTTGTTGGACTAAACCCATTTAGGTGGTGCCCCAGTGTGACAGCATCCAGTGACTAAGACTAGTAAAACATTAAAAAAATGGGGAATGTATTTTCTCTGTATGTAAAACTCGCTGTAAGTTTTCGGTATGCATTCATTTGTCATTAAAAGCATCCGTATGACCAGTCAACGAGGATTCACTTATCTCAGAGCATATCATTAAGTTTTATGGCGGGCGTGTCCTTGTTTGTATTAATCAAATCGCCAGCCAATCAATCTTGGGTGTATGAAGCTAAAATTAAGATTCATATGAACAATGGCACTAATAGATAGTGATTCGATATATTCTATAGGATTCAGAGGAGATAAAATTAACACTTAACAGAGTGTTAATTAACGATTTCAACTTAAGTGAAACAACGAAAAGACTATTCCCCATAAAAGGAAACCTTGATATTTCTCTAGTTTTTGCTTCTAATGTAGAAATACGGCGTGGTAGTTTTTCATATTTGGCGTAAGGAATTGGATTATTTTGAACAGAGCATCACTATACGGTGGATAGTTACTTTGCCAAATAGAATCGTATTATTTAAAGGACCTTTGTGCATTCAAGTGATAATGACTTCGCTCCTAATCGACAGCACATAGAGAAAATTTCTTCTAGAAGAGGCTCTGGTTAGTTTCAGAGTTGAGAAGGAAATCTGTTCGACAGTCTGCGTAAAGTTCTGTTGAATAGACTGCACTAATATTTGGCTGGTAAATCTGAAGTGGTCACTTTGTTAACACTACATTCTGCAAGTGTATATATATCTATCTATCCGTCTGAAAATGACACATCATTTTGTGTATGCATTCTCACACTGAGAGAAATGACGGTAAGATCTAACTAAAGATTTATATAAACAATCACCTGCGAAAGTGTTTTGCACTTTGGATTCATGGTAATGATTTCACAAGATATCGCCAATGCGATACGGGTGCAAAAATACGTCGAAATAATTGTAACGATTTTAAATCATTCCATTTTCTATTATTTATTTATCTATTATAATATACATATATATATATATATATATATATATATATATATGCATATGAATAATTCATCTTTATTTTGAGATTTACATATGCACTCGCGCGCGCACGCGCTTGTGTTTTATATATATATATATATATATATATATATATATATATATATATATATATATATATATATATATATATATATATATATATATATATGTATATATATATATATATATATATATATATATATATATATATATTAATACAAACAATATATATACATGTATACATACATATATGTACATACTTACATCTATATGTGTATATACATGCATATCAGGGTACATGACGTTCGAACAATAAACTACAGACAACGGAACGAACACATAGGAAAACGGAAAGCCACTTGGAATATCCCTTCATCAGCTGTCTCTATTCTATCTAGACGTTTCGAAGACAAGACAGAACGTACTCTAGAATAGTCTCTTCCTGAGTAGTGGATCAACCCACTACACAGAGGATTCCAAGGTGGCAAACACAAACCAAGACAGGAAAAAATGGACAGTGAAAATATATATATATATATATATATATATATAAACAAGTGTGTGCGCGCGAGTATATGTGTAAATCTCAAAATAAAGATGAATTCAGTGAGTTTTTTTTTTTTT
>NC_142928.1:76145684-76150684 GCF_046866305.1 Octopus bimaculoides | reverse complement strand
AAATGAACATTGCTCCTTTTTATACTTTTGATACTCTTTCATTTCATATCTAATTAAAAGAAATATTTATTCTCAAGATACTTAGATTCGTAATGGTTCAGTTTAAAATAAGCTTTAATAATGATGCAATAGTGAAATGTTTTTATTAAATCACATATAGACTTATACAAACATATCATTTCAAAGGAAATTGTTTTTAAAACGTTTAAAACATTTTAGAGCTAAACAATTTAAAATATAAATAAATATATCTATTTATGAACAATTAATTACCTAATTAATTAAGAATTAAAGTAGCTTATTGTACAACTTCTAATTTATCGATTGTAAACATTGACAAAAATGTAAGTATAAGCAGGAAATAACAAAAACACAATTGATTTAAAATGAACTCCTTACGAATAGGTTAGAATTAGGTTTCAGAATTATACACTTATAGATTTGACATCAATTTATACATTCAATAAAACACTGTTGTATGCAATTTTCATTTATTTTGTAATACTGGAGAATATTATGACGTGCCAAAAATTTCGACGCACATTTGTGATATAGTGACTGAGAAATTCCACAACCTATGTTGTAAATAAGTTTCTAGCGAGATTATATAAACCTAAGGCTTTTTCGTTTGTATTCTTTTATTCCTCAGTCTCCCTCCCGCTTCCTCCTCTTCTCTCTCTTAATTTTATCTCCTTATTCATATTGGTCTTCCAGTCCAATGAATCCGGTTTGTGGCGGATTTGTTGGATATATCTGTGTTATAATGTAACCTCTATATAGAGCTTAGTTCCTCGAAGAACTTTCAAAAATTCTCTTAGTGATTTCTACGTTGCATTTACAAACGTTCTAATATCAATTGACAATATTTTGGAACGCGTAGATAGAAGTTGCGAGAGTACTAAACAAATAAATAAGAAATTGGTGGTTCGTATCATGTTACCAGTTCTACACTATCAACTAACGTAATTCACCTAATTGTAGTTCGTTGGATTGCGCCCTTTGAAAGTTTACAACAGGTAATACTTTACGAACCACTAATACCTTATTTGGTTGTTCAGTACGGTCTGTTATAAAGATTAACCGACACAAGTAGCGGCAGTCATGGTGCTGTAAAATTAATTTTGCCTGATGATGTTACCGGAAAGTCAGTAAGAGTTTGATGTCACTCATCTCACGAAAAAATCCAATAGGGCTCGGTACCTCTGATCAGGAAACTGGATGATATTCTGAACATAGAACTAAAGAAGTGAGGAAAGAAGAATGGTTGGAAGGGAAGAATGGAGGAAGGGATCAAGGGATAAAAGAAGAGAGAAAGCAAAGAAGGAAGAGATTGGAGTAACGAAGAAAAGAAACAAACTAACAAGGAAAGAAAGAAAGGCGAAAGCAATGACTACGTATAGCTTTCAAGAAGACAAAGCATTATTCTGAAAAACGAGAACATAAATTATGTGACTACGTTTCGTTGCATTCATTGCTTTATTTATTTATTTATTTATTTATTTATTTATTTATTTATTTATTTATTTACTTATTTATTTACAACGGAATAAAGACGCTGTGGTACATAGCAGATTGCTGATTTTTATTGAATTGGATCAGTGTCGTGTTATGTAAGGATTGCTGAACACACATACATCGAACTCACCCGATTATTTCTATTGGAATATTTCCTTCGCCTCATCCACCCTAATCTATATCACCTGATTTAATGCGCATGCTTTACTACACATACATACTACGTCCTTTTATGGCTAAATTACATCCGATCGACGTGTTGCGCGATTTAGTGAAAAGGAATAAGAAGAACGACAGCTGCCGTCCACCAATTCCAGTGCTATAAATAATATTAAGTTAGGAGATGATAGAAAGACACGCAAAAGTCTTGTTTAGCGTCACATGTTCTCAATTAAATCAATTAACACACACACACACACACACACACATATATATATATATATGTGGTTGTGTGCGTATATATATACATATATGGTTGTGTGCGTGTATATATATATATATATATATATATATATATATATATATATATATATATATATATATATATATATATATAAATGATAAATGAGTATATGCATATATACGTACAGGTATGTGCATACCTACGTCTACCTGTATATATAGGTGCATATCTGGCTACAGGACATTGCAAACAAAACGTAGACAAGAAAATAATAATAACCAGAGTACAGAAAACACACAAGCCACATAGAGAACATTTTCCTTCATCAGCTACCCCCGTCTTAACACCGGCGTTTCGAAGAGTTGGGCAGGACGCATCGTTAAAACGGCTCTTCCCATGGACCGTAAATTAAATTTGTATACACAAATTAAACCTGTGCCATGGAGGAATGTAGTGGCGGACAATGCCTGTATGTGTATATATGTATGTATGTATGCATACACTAGAGATGCAAATCACACACACATATACATGTACACGCACGCAGACAGTCAGGCAAGGTTACGAACAAGAGACGTGGTGCTCGGTAGTTGCAATAGAGTTTATTCCTTTCAACAAAAAAGCTAATGATTCATTAGCTTTATACAACTATTATTATACACTTAGTCATTTTCTTTCTTACTTCGTCGGCATTCGTCAGAAAATGGAGAATTGTATGTGTGCGCGCGTGTGTGAATGTGTGTTTGAGTGTGTGTGTATGTGTGTGTGTGTGTGTGTGTGTGTGTGTGTGTGTGTGTGTGTGTGTGTGTACTCGTATATATATATAGATAGATGAGAAAAAATAAATAGATAGATATATAGGTATACATACATAGAAACGTTCGTATCAACATACATACCTACAAGCATGCACACATCCATACACCCGAACGCACGTATACACATGCATACATGCATACATACATACATACATGCATACATACAATGTACTACCTCCCTATGCGACACGATGCTGTCTCAAAAACAATATACAATGCCATCAGGAAAAATGACTGACCCGGAATAAATATAGAGATTTCCCCCTGTTACTGAATACGTACACAAACAACACAAAGACGACTGGTGGAACATTTCCATCAAAACATCCGTCAAGTGTATACATAGCAGGTCGAATATTGTTGCTTTGGACAGACAAGAAAGAGTATTGACCATCATAAACATCAGCTCTCCTGCTGATGTGAATATCACTTTGAAAATCAAAGAGAAACAGGATAGCTATGGGCAACGGCTTCGAAAACTCCACCTTCTGTATTCAGATTTCAAAATTACATTTATTTCAACAATAATTGGTGCTCTTGTTTTTGTGGGTATATGCCCAACTGACAATCTGGATAAGCTTGTGGCTTTCAGTCAAAGGAAACTACCAACTAACTCTGGCGTTATAAATGCAATCTTTTAGTGGAACAGTAAGAATATGCAAGACTTTGCTCAAGTTTAAAATATGATAGTGTTTTCATTACCTACATTCCAACGAAGGAGTTTTGTATCTTTGTTAGAAATCAGCTCCTTCCTTGGCGGAAGAATTTAAATAATTACAAGCAGAGGAGAACATACATACATACATACATGCATACATGCATACATACATACATACATACAGTATTCAAGTGAGAGAATGTGTGAGAAAGATGAGAAAAAATAGATAGATATGTAGGTATGCATACATAGAAACGTTCGTACCAACATACATACCTACAAACATGCACACATCCATACGCCCAAACGCACGTATACACATACATAAATACATACATAAAATACATACATACATGCATACAATGTACTACCTCCATATGCGAGAGAGGGAGAGAGAGAGAGTGCGTGTGTGTATGTGTGTGTGTGTGTGTGTTTGTGTGTGTGTGTGTGTGTGTGTGAGAGAGAGAGAGAGAGAGAGAGTGAGAGAAAGAGAGCGAGAGACCTTTATAGATATAGATATTGATGTGTATGTATGTATGTATGTATGTATATTTTCCAAGAAGCAGAAACCATTATAGTAACGATAGAAGAAATAGGTGATTCAGACTAGGAAATCTGATGTTTAATTGGCTTCATACTGCTGATGTTGATGTAGTAGATAATAATGTTTGCTTCAGGAAGAATTGAACAGCATTCAGTTTGACCTGGAGGTACTTGGTAAAGGTTGCAATACTACCATCAAAAGATTTCAAGAAAAGAGACAGAGTGCTGGTCTTGAGTGGATATCTAAACCGAGCTTGCACTTTCAGGAGAGGAGAGACTGCAGTAGCAACAGCAGTAACACCGAAATGTGAAGAAGCGTTGCATTTGGGATTTAATGGTTGCATACTGCTGATGTTGATCCTTTGATAATCAGTTGGATCTCTTCATACAAGAAGGAAAGCATTGTGGTTGAGTCTTTACCAATTTGCTGGATCAGCGAATATATATATATATATATATATATATATATACTGTGAAATATCTATGAAGTATATCTATATAAGGTCATTGGAATATAAGACTCGATTTTTAATTGAAACCGAATGAAGAAATTGATCAAATGAAAGAAACCAGAACATAAAAGTATCCACACGTGCTAAAATGGTTTCGCTTCCTTCTGTTGTTAAGATTTTCGTCAATGTTTAATCTTACAGATTTAATAGCATAGCTTTGTAGTCGCTTGATAATCAAAAATTTAATTTCTCCAAAATATGAAACTATTAAAAAATAGTTTATTCTGCCGCAAGGGTAACTAAGAAACAAACATAAACAAATATAATGTAAGGTGGTGTGTGCATGTGTGTAAGTGTGTATTTTTGGGTTACATGTGTTTAATGCGAAAACTAATGACATTCTTTTGATAAATTAATGAGTTGGTGAGCAGTCGATAGTTTGTGCCTTAACGTATAATTGGATATTATATAATCAATCAGCAAATAAAATGCCAGATGGATTCAAAGCTTTATATGCGCTCTATATATTGTAAAACAGCAAGTTCAGCTTTCTGCCGGGTTTCGAAAGTATTCCTAATTTTCTAAACCTCAGAAATTGAATAAGAATTACG
>NC_142928.1:76123184-76140684 GCF_046866305.1 Octopus bimaculoides | reverse complement strand
TCTCAGACTTGAGAAGTCGTATTTCCGGTTTCTATCTCTTGAAATTAAAAATCATACGAATTTGAGTAACATTCAGTGGAGTCATCAACTAAGAACAAAAACTGAGAAACCTCAACGACAAGTATTGAATGTTCTTGCAGCGTCTTAATCGTAAAATCTTTCCATATGTATGTGCATGAGTGTATGTATGTGTGTACATGCATATATATATATATATATATATATATATATATATATATATATATATATATATATATATATTATTTAAAAGAGTTCCAACTCTGTCTGTTTTTTATGTTTTATTAAAGTTAATGTGGGATATAGAATATGGAATATATAATATAAATAGTAAAATGAAATGAAGTATTGAATGTCTTATTGAATATATGAAATATTAAGTATTAAATATATATAAGGACTAGTATACTTTCCTGCTTTATAGCAGTCATCAAGGTCCCGTCTGACAGATGTACTGTAGTTGGCTGGCTATACATATACGTGGCTGTGTGGTAAGTTGTTTGCTTCCCAACCACATGGTTACTTGTTCAGTCCCACTGCGTGGCACCTTGTCTTCAGCTACAGCCTTGGGCAGACCAATGCCTTTTGAGTGGATTTGGTAGATAGAAGCTGAAAGAACACCGTTTTCTATACATACATGTTTGTATGTATGTGTGTATATCTGTGATCGTCCTTCCACTATCGCTTGACAACTGATGCTTGACAACTGTAACCTAGCGGTTCGGCGTTATAGCCGGATAGAATAAGTACTACTCTTACAAAGAATAAGTTCTGGAGTTGATTTGTTCGATTAAAACCCTTCAAGGCGGTGCTCCAGCATGGCCGCAGTCAAATGGCTGAAACAAGTAAAAGAATGAATATATATATATATATATATATATATATATATATATATATATATGCTGTACATGTATGTCTGTGCATATGTGTATCTCTCTCTATATATCTCTCTCTATCTCTCTCTCTCTCTCTCTCTCTCTCTCTCTCTCTATCTCTCACTCTCTCTCTCTCCCTCTCTCTTAATTTTTCGCTTTTCTTTAGCGCTACCCCCTCGGAGGGTGTTGATTTTTGCTTGCTTCGTTAACACATTACTGACTGTTTTTATGAGTGTGTGCATGTGTGTGTATCTTGGTGTGTGTGTGTGTGTGTGTGTATGTGTGTGTGTTTATATCTGTGTATATGGGAACATGTGAATATGTATATCTATCTATATATCTATCTATATATATATATATATATCTATTTCTATATCTATCTATCTATCTATATATATATATATATATATATATATATATATAATAATATTATTAGGGACAAAATCCAAAATTACAGGTAAAAAACTCAATTAAAATCAATTTATAAAAAATTAAATTGAGCCTTATAGATAAAGTATATATAAAATATATATAGTTTTAGGGAAAATAACCAATTTTCAAGAACTCATCGATGAAAATCCACTATCACATATAGAAAAATTAATAATTAAAAGCACAATAAATGAGTATAATATAAAGTAAAGTAAATATCATAAGATAAATATAATAAAAAGATTACACGTGTTTCATAACCAATTTTCAAATAGAAAAGAAATTTAAATCGATTAAAATCAATTGAAATTATCTAAAATAAGTTCTATTCAAAAATATAGCTACTCGTCAGATCGTAAGTAGAACAATAATTAGATATATATCTCAACCAACAATAAGTACCAAATGAATTAATATGATATACTTATTATATAAAGATAGAAAAATTATTTAAAAAATATCATAATATCAAAATAATAACCATTCAATAATCATCCCTTCATCCATAATAATAACATGTATATTATATACAAAAAACATCTTACCTAAATTATCATTGTTTTAAATTATCATTGTTTTAAATACAAGTTGAACGAAGTTTAAGTTTAAAATAATAATGAAGATAAAATTAGTACATATTTAACCGGTGTAATAGTTAAAGCTATACTATTTAAAGCTAAAGACGTTTATTTAATTATGATTAAAGATCAATTGAATAATAGAAAAATACAAGATTATTTATTTCTACAAACGTAATAATAAAAAATATGAATGAAAAAATTATGAATGGAAAAAATTATGAATGAAAAAATTAGGAAAGAAAAAATTATTAAGAATAAAAGGTTAAACTTTATATATATATACAAAGTTTTGATTTAAAAAAAACTTTAACGATATTATAAACTATAAAGATTAATAATTAATCAAATAATATTAATCAAAAATAATCGAAAATATATCAACACTATTCCAATCGAAGTTCTAATATTATGTTGAAATGAAACTATAACTCCTAAATAATATAGTGTTAAATAAGTTATCTATTAAAATAATCTATAAAGAACCAAATGAATAGTATAAAAACAAGAATACATATTATTTTCAAATAGTGGAAAATCTTTAGCAAAGTGAAAACAGTACTTATCCAAATTTTTCCGTAATTCAAACTGAAAAACTAAGACGTTATCTAATAGCTATAGCGTTTTAAGCAAGAGTTCGCGCGAAAATACTACGTTAAAAAAGAACGTTAAAATAGAGAATAGAATACGAAAGCATGAATGAAATAATAATACTTAAATAAATGAATGAAAAATTTAAAATTTATATAACTAACAACATAAAAAGAACAAAAAACTATAGTTATCTTATAAAACATATTAATAAATATTAAATTCTAATATATAATAAATAAATAAAAATATTAATAGTCGTAAATTAAATAATATTATGAAATAAACTAAAATACTACTATTGATTTAGTCTTATCAAAATCGTCGTGTCATTGTAATATAAAACCTTAAACTTACTAAAAAAATTAACCTACCAATAAAAACAAAATATAGCTACTAGAATAATTAAATAGATACCCCAACACACATCCTAATACATACATACATATATACATACATACATACACATATACATATATATATATATATATATATATATATATATATATATATATATATATATATATATACACACATACACATATACATACATACATATATACATACATACATACACACACATATACATACATACACACATATATATATACACTTACATGCATATACAAATATACATACAAATATACAAAATAATATACGTATATACACACAACATACACACATATATACACATAAACACTAATAAAAGCATATACATAAATAAAAACATACATACACATATATACATAAATACACACATATATATAAATACATATAACACATATAGACCAAAACATACATACTACCATAAATATATATATATACATAAATATATATCTACACATACACACTTGTACCTACCAAAATATACATATAAAAACAAATACACTCATACACACATATAAAAATAAAGCATAATATATAAATACACACTCATCCTCACATGCTCTCAAATATACATATTATATAGATACACATATACAGACATATATACATACACATAAAAATACACATATATATACAGAAAAAACATGCATATACATATACATATATACATATACATATATACATATATATACATATATATATACACACATACATAAATATATATATATATATATACACCCATAAATATATACACCTACTAATTTATATAGACAAATTCCACACACTCACATATATACTTATACCCATATATATACATATATATACACATTTACATAATTACATACATAAATAGACATATACATATACACAAAAATACTCATAACTATAAATATAAAAAATATACAAAATATACACACAAATAAAAATTCACTCAAATAAATAAATATATAAATAAGGAAAATTCTAAAACAAAACTACACTCACGCACTCACTCACACGCACAATATATATATAAATATACATCTATACTCACAAGTATATATCTTTATACATACATGTAAATACAAATATACACTCAATATACACAAACATATATTAAAAAAAAAAAAAAAAAAAAAAAAAAAAAAAACATATATATATACTTAAACCTATATAAATACATACGTAAACATATATACATACACCTAAAAATATACATACATACTAATGCATATAGACTAAAACACACACCCTCAATATATACATGTACATGCATATACACATACCCATATAAACAAAATAAATAAAAATTATTAGCTAAAGTTTTTATATAAATAAAGTAGTTTATGTCTACATTTTATTTTTCGTTCATCAAAAGAATTAAGTAAATTATTATCCTTATGCAATAATATCTCTTTAAATTCATTATTACATAAATTACAAAAGTTATTACCTATATGATAGGATTTAGCTTTACAAACTATCTCCCATTTTAAAATATATTTAATATTTTTAGCTTTAAGTTCCCAAATATATTTACTGAGGCCAGTAGAATTAATTAAATTTCTATTCTTAAATGAGTGCATATGTTGAGCTACTCTTAATTTAATTTTATTAGAAGTCGAACCTATATAAATCTTATTTAAATTATAACCATAATGTTTATTTTCATTCAATAATTTCACTATACATTTATACACTACATCTTTCAAATTACATTTATTATTAAAATTACATTTAGTTTTATCTAAACATGTACAATTAATTATATTCTGGTCAACATTATTACTATTAAAATTAATATTAGAATAATTATTAAATTTAAATTTGTAGTAATTATTTAACTTAAATTTATTAAAAGAATAGATAATATTAGCAACATTATTGGTAGTGGAATAACCTACACCAAAATTATTTTTAGAAAAAATATAATGATATTTTTTATTATCTTTAAGGAATAAATCAATAACTTTAAAAACTTCATTAATAATGTTAGTTTTAACTTGTACACCGTATGGAATAATTAACCAGAGTTTGTTCTTATTATGGATATTATTGAATTTATTATTCGTATTATTAAATTTATTATTATCATTAAAAAAATTAAAATATTTAAAATTGTTACCATTAAAATTAAGTTTATGTTTAGGTAATTTATTATAATACCAATTGTTCTTATTATTCTTATTATTACCTAAGAAGACATTATCATGAGTATAAAAGTTATGTTTATTAAAAAGGTCATTATTATTATAATTATTATTACTACTATTATAAAAATAATTCGGATTATTAAAAAATTTTATATTATTAGTATATCCCGCTTCTTGCAGGGCTTTATTATAATAAGGTGCATGTTTTTCAAAAATCTCTATATTAGAAGATAGTAAAGATATTCTCTTACCTATAGTAAAAGTTAAGGATTTTTTAACTGAGGGTGGGTGATTGCTTTTAGCATGAATGTATTTAATATTTTCATTAATCTTATGGTAAGGTTGGGTATTACCAGTAGATAAATTAAAATTAGCATCTAAATAATTAACGTTATAATACTCATTATAAATAGTAATCTTTAAACCATTTCTTTTAAAAAAACTATATATTCTCTTCTTATATAATTCTAGTTGTCTATTAGTGCAATTTTTAGTAAGTAATAAAAGGTCATCCCTATATAAACCACCCTCCAATTTTAATTTTTCAAGTTCAAGTTCAGATAATAAATATATACCTACTAAATCAGTTACCTGTGCTGAATCAGGCGCCCCCATTGGTATATCAAAATAATCTCTGGTATCTTTTCTAGCCCACAATTTATTATCATATTTAATCAATGATTTTCTAGCCATTTTAACTACTTTTACTTCCTCGTTAGTCATACCTACTTTCTTCATAGCAAAAATTAGGGCCTTATTTAGTACAATTTCATTTATAGAAGAATAATAATTGTCAATATCAATTTGAATAAATTTATACCTATATTTATCATTAAAACTATTAAACCAATTTAAAGTATCTACTGTGGAATTCCATAACTTAAGATAATTAATTCCATTTAATTTGTTAATATATTTATCTAAAATTATTTTACTTAATTTACCTAGATCTGACTTACAAGGACAAATAAGCCTAACTTTAGGGTCAGAATAAAAATTATCTTTATGGTCTTTTAAAGTAATTCTAGGGTGCATCGGTACATAAGGTTCTGTCTTACTATCAAGTTCGTATTTAAACATTATTAATTTAGAGGCCTTATTAATCAAATTTAAAGTATTTTCTGGAACTATCTTATATTTCTTATTAATTTCTTTCTCTAATAAATGATCATATAGTTTTACATCTAGTTTATATAAGTTCCTAGTTTTATCAGATTGTACAATAATACCATCCATATTTCTAAATTGTTTAATTTTAATGGCTAAATTTCTTAAATAATCATTATGTCTATTTGGATATTTATGAAATTTAATATTTTTCACTACTTTCCAAATACTATCCTCTAAAATTTGTAAATCCCTATTATACGGTGGTTCTTTTCTGGATTTAAATTTAGAATTAATGTAATTTAAATTATCTACATCATGAACATTAGTAATATTATGAATATTATTAAAATAAGCTTTCCATTTCATTCTAGTAATAAATTCTTTAATATTATTAATAAGTTTCAAAATATATTCCTTTCTAGATGGTATGGGGATATCCTTCAAAGATGAATTCCAAAACAGTGGCTCAATCCTACCTGTAAATTCCATAATCAACGAAAAATTGAAAGTTAAATACAAACAACAAACGTTAATTATAAATTAGAAAATAATAATAATATTATTAGGGACAAAATCCAAAATTACAGGTAAAAAACTCAATTAAAATCAATTTATAAAAAATTAAATTGAGCCTTATAGATAAAGTATATATAAAATATATATAGTTTTAGGGAAAATAACCAATTTTCAAGAACTCATCGATGAAAATCCACTATCACATATAGAAAAATTAATAATTAAAAGCACAATAAATGAGTATAATATAAAGTAAAGTAAATATCATAAGATAAATATAATAAAAAGATTACACGTGTTTCATAACCAATTTTCAAATAGAAAAGAAATTTAAATCGATTAAAATCAATTGAAATTATCTAAAATAAGTTCTATTCAAAAATATAGCTACTCGTCAGATCGTAAGTAGAACAATAATTAGATATATATCTCAACCAACAATAAGTACCAAATGAATTAATATGATATACTTATTATATAAAGATAGAAAAATTATTTAAAAAATATCATAATATCAAAATAATAACCATTCAATAATCATCCCTTCATCCATAATAATAACATGTATATTATATACAAAAAACATCTTACCTAAATTATCATTGTTTTAAATTATCATTGTTTTAAATACAAGTTGAACGAAGTTTAAGTTTAAAATAATAATGAAGATAAAATTAGTACATATTTAACCGGTGTAATAGTTAAAGCTATACTATTTAAAGCTAAAGACGTTTATTTAATTATGATTAAAGATCAATTGAATAATAGAAAAATACAAGATTATTTATTTCTACAAACGTAATAATAAAAAATATGAATGAAAAAATTATGAATGGAAAAAATTATGAATGAAAAAATTAGGAAAGAAAAAATTATTAAGAATAAAAGGTTAAACTTTATATATATATACAAAGTTTTGATTTAAAAAAAACTTTAACGATATTATAAACTATAAAGATTAATAATTAATCAAATAATATTAATCAAAAATAATCGAAAATATATCAACACTATTCCAATCGAAGTTCTAATATTATGTTGAAATGAAACTATAACTCCTAAATAATATAGTGTTAAATAAGTTATCTATTAAAATAATCTATAAAGAACCAAATGAATAGTATAAAAACAAGAATACATATTATTTTCAAATAGTGGAAAATCTTTAGCAAAGTGAAAACAGTACTTATCCAAATTTTTCCGTAATTCAAACTGAAAAACTAAGACGTTATCTAATAGCTATAGCGTTTTAAGCAAGAGTTCGCGCGAAAATACTACGTTAAAAAAGAACGTTAAAATAGAGAATAGAATACGAAAGCATGAATGAAATAATAATACTTAAATAAATGAATGAAAAATTTAAAATTTATATAACTAACAACATAAAAAGAACAAAAAACTATAGTTATCTTATAAAACATATTAATAAATATTAAATTCTAATATATAATAAATAAATAAAAATATTAATAGTCGTAAATTAAATAATATTATGAAATAAACTAAAATACTACTATTGATTTAGTCTTATCAAAATCGTCGTGTCTTTGTAATATAAAACCTTAAACTTACTAAAAAAATTAACCTACCAATAAAAACAAAATATAGCTACTAGAATAATTAAATAGATACCCCAACACACATCCTAATACATACATACATATATACATACATACATACACATATACATATATATATATATATATATATATATATATATATATATATATATATATATATATACACACATACACATATACATACATACATATATACATACATACATACACACACATATACATACATACACACATATATATATACACTTACATGCATATACAAATATACATACAAATATACAAAATAATATACGTATATACACACAACATACACACATATATACACATAAACACTAATAAAAGCATATACATAAATAAAAACATACATACACATATATACATAAATACACACATATATATAAATACATATAACACATATAGACCAAAACATACATACTACCATAAATATATATATATACATAAATATATATCTACACATACACACATGTACCTACCAAAATATACATATAAAAACAAATACACTCATACACACATATAAAAATAAAGCATAATATATAAATACACACTCATCCTCACATGCTCTCAAATATACATATTATATAGATACACATATACAGACATATATACATACACATAAAAATACACATATATATACAGAAAAAACATGCATATACATATACATATATACATATACATATATACATATATATACATATATATATACACACATACATAAATATATATATATATATATACACCCACAAAAATATATACACCTACTAATTTATATAGACAAATTCCACACACTCACATATATACTTATACCCATATATATACATATATATACACATTTACATAATTACATACATAAATAGACATATACATATACACAAAAATACTCATAACTATAAATATAAAAAATATACAAAATATACACACAAATAAAAATTCACTCAAATAAATAAATATATAAATAAGGAAAATTCTAAAACAAAACTACACTCACGCACTCACTCACACGCACAATATATATATAAATATACATCTATACTCACAAGTATATATCTTTATACATACATGTAAATACAAATATACACTCAATATACACAAACATATATTAAAAAAAAAAAAAAAAAAAAAAAAAAAAAAACATATATATATACTTAAACCTATATAAATACATACGTAAACATATATACATACACCTAAAAATATACATACATACTAATGCATATAGACTAAAACACACACCCTCAATATATACATGTACATGCATATACACATACCCATATAAACAAAATAAATAAAAATTATTAGCTAAAGTTTTTATATAAATAAAATATATATATATGTATATATATCTTATGTTACTAATTCTTTCTATCTATTCGTTAGGTTCCGTCCTACATGTTTGTGGTGGTCCTTCGATTTTACTCCTGTAATATCTATCACGTCAGTGATATTACATCTCTGATGCACCCAGATAACTAGTACCGTAGAACTTAAATCCTCGAACGTCAAAACGCGCCGTGACCGCGCTTATACTCTGTTTTCCGTGGCGAATGAGATGATATCCAGTTCCGCTGTTCCTTCGTCCATTCTTTCTCTCTCTCTCTCACACACACAAAAATACAGACACATGTACGTATATATATATTTCCATCAGGAAATGGTCCTGATATTAGGTTTCCTTTTGCTGTTGATGAAAATCGAGTGTGTCCTGTCATGGCCCAGTAATTTCTTCCTCACTAGTTCTTTTTGTACTCCTGGAGAGCAAGAAAATATCTGGTCGTTGTAATATAACTGCTATTTCCTTTGGGAAGATAAATCTACACTTCAGATCCCATTGCATCTCCCAATCTGTGGCTGGATACAAAATAGGAGACAGGTTCTTTGTCATTAAAATGTATCGCTCTTTATTTACTCATACAACACTGTTCAATATTAAAATAATGAGGACAAAGAGGTTTGAAATCACGTTTCTATCGTTCAAATCGGTGTTTACATTTGTAGAAGCCACACGCTATATACCCCTCCCTCTCTCACGCTCCCCACTCTCTCACTTTTCCTACTCTCTCACATACGCACGCATACACACATTTAAATATTTATGCATATGCGTATCTACATATGCATATATGCGCTTTTGTGCATTCGCACTTCCGGATGTATTGCTATTGCATTTCCATCTTCGTGTGTGTGTGTGTGTGTGTGTGTGTGTGTGTGTGTGTGTGTGTGTGTGTTTGTGTGTGTGTGTATGCAACCATGTATATATGTGCACAGTATTGGTTTAATCCGGTACAAGAGGCAATAATGGTATGACCTGGGGGCCAGTGTGATTGACATGGTGAATATTCTTTCTCCTTGTACAGTTGCATGTTGATGGCTGTCGGTAACATAGTCAGGGAGAGATTCCCTGAGGGGCTGATCTGCTGCGGGAAGGAACTACCAGGGAGATGATTTATGTAGCTCACGCGCGCGTGTTGTATATATATATATATATATATATATATATATATATATATATATATATATATATATATATATATATATATATATATATATATATATATATATTTATATATATATATATATATATATATATATATATATATACACACGCATATATATATATATATATATATATATACATATATGTATATATATATATATATATATATATATATATACACACACACATACATATGTATACATATACCCATACATATGTATACATATACACACACACACACATATATATGTATATATATAAATATATACATGTGTGTGTGTGTGTGTGTAAACGTTGGGCTTCTGGATTATCACTTGCGTCATAGTTGTGCAATATTCCAATAATTACCTTTATGTATATGCATACATACATACATACGTACATACATACAGAAAGCAAAACACACGCACGCACGCACACACACACACCCACATACAGAGTAATTATTGAAATACTGCACAACGATGAAGCCTGTGGTAATCCGGAAGCTTAATGAAGACAACCACAATTTTACTTTTAGTTTAACTTCAAAACGATACACATTTACACGTAACATTAAGTGATAAGGAGTATATTATGTATTATTCGAATATATAGCTTGTTTATATTTTCATATCACTCTTAGATTTAGTTGTACAAGTTTAGTCATATTAAAGTGTCCTTACATTAGCTCTCTCTATATATCTCTTCCTTTTTTCCAGATATATTCGGCACTTTTTCATCGCTTTCCAGAATTGAAATATCTTCATAACAAATGCCAACTGTTTATTCCTACTTATATATACTCACTATCGTTATATGAGTGTGTTCGTGTGTGCGTGTATAGTTATAACTGCATTGATATATACTTGATATAATTGTATGGCAACGAATCCGTTTTCTGGTTGTATCGATATATACACATGCTGTTAGAGAATGAATCACCACATATATATATAATGCAGTTTTGTTATATACCGCATAAATCTTTCTTCCTTTTTTGTAGATAGTAAGGTTGGCCCTTGGATGAATTTAGATTTCTCATTGCTCCATGGGCGCAGGCCATACTTACTGTCTACAAATGTTTGCGTGTGCGTAGTGTGTGTGTGTGCATGCGTGTGTAAGTTCTACAACAATATGACCGAATAAAACGGAACTAATATGCATGGAAGGCTAGTGAAACAAATTGTACAAACTAGCATATCGGTAACAAACTCTTCTGTGTAAAAATTCTTTAATCTGTAAAACCCATGCTAACCTTCGTAATACCAATTATTAATATGTTATTTTCTTTATGCCATAGCCAGAAGACGAAGAACACTACCTATGACTCCTTTCAAGCCTCCATCACTTATAAGAGGCCACGAGACCTGATCCGAATGCTTTCAATGTGTGATCCTTTCTAAACGAATGAAGGTACTAGATATTGGTGCTACACCGGACGACAGATTTAGTTTGCAATATAAGAAGGAAGCCCTCCTCCCCGATGATCTCACTTATAGTTTTTGGCTCTTGAATTACATTTACATAACGTGGGTCGACTCAAGATGCTAATCCAAGAAGCTACTTAGTGCAAGCGAACCGAAGCGACGCACTTGTAAAGCAAAACTTCTTAATCACACAGCTATTTTCGTGTCCAATAATTCTGTTTACAGAGTCTTCTCGGCAACAATTAAAGTGTTATACATCAACTTAACGAGTCCTGTTTAAGCAATGTCACCTCATTTAAATGTTATACATTGTAATTCCGCTTGACAGTTGTCTTTCATTAGTTGTCCAACGGACTGATGAACAGTGACATATTTACATTGGTGATCCATTATGTGCTACAAGATATTTCCACTCTTACAAATTATGTCAACGGAGATATCAGTACTGATAAAAATGTAAAGATCCCAAGAGATGCACATGTCACGTTCAAATCTGCCAGAATGTATTAAAAATTAATAGATACGTTATTATATACATATATTCCATCGATTCCATTATATTAATGAATTTGATCTGGGTATTCGCAAAACAATAATAGATTTTAAAGAAAATAATGTTAATTTGAGCATTCACTACCACAAGCATTTTGCTTCTCATTTTAAATCTGGGACAGTAAATAGGAACTCTATTTTATTCTTGTTGTCGTTGGCCACACGGAGCTAGCACGGATTCAACAAAACTGTTTTCGTATATATCATATTTGTAATCATTACAGTAAGGCATAGCATATCTATAATTCTATTTTCAACTTTACTGCTTCCCTTGAGCAACTTACGAACGCTCTTCTGACATCTTTCAAAAAATCATTTAAAAACACAGGAGATTATTTCATGCAGAAACTAATTTTGTGCACTGGTTTATTGTTCATATTTTCTTATAATCCCACAGCTAACGTGTGGGTGTTATAGAGATATTAATTGGACTCCTACAATGATGACGAAAACGTATATAATGAAATTATATTTAAATTTACGTCATTAGTGCACGTAAAGAAAGCAATATTAGAACAAAAACGGCATTAATCTTTTTAATAAAATACTAATAGTGTTATTCTTAATGTTAAAGAATCAAGCATATATCAGTATTAGACCATTTTTTGAATAGAAAAAAAAAACAGAAACAAATATAAAGTAATTTAAGATAATTAACAGACCATTACATTTCAACAACAATATTTAATAATTGAAAAATAACTAATGGCTACCTCGTACTTGATGCGATTTTTCTAATGTAAAAATATCAGAGTTGATATTTGCTAAACAGAGTGTAGTACAAATGATGTTTCTGCTCACGGATAACATCTTGCCTATGTTCTATTCAAGATGAGGAATTCAAAAAACATTTAGGTTTAAAATTTTGGCACAAGGAAAGAAATTTTTCGGTAGGAGTAAGTTGATTATATTAATCTCGGTTTTAAACTCGGCGGAAGTTTAACTCAGAACGTAAAGACGGACGAAATGTCGCTAAGCATTTTACCCGGCAGGCTAACGATTCTGCCAGCTCGCCTCCTTAATTTTGTAAATATATATATATTGTTTAACGTTTAAATATTTCGTATCTAAGAAAATATAATTCTCCCACCAAACAACAAACATTTCCCAAGATGTAAAATTGACATTGTCACACTCTTGAAATTTCACAATAGATTGAGCTGCTGACCAGCTTAAGAATCATAAAAGATTATGGAAATTTGATTACTATTTGCTATAGCAGTCGGAACAGCCACAAGGAAGCTCATTTGTTGGCGAGTTTTATTTTTCCTTGTTTCTGTCGATGTGTGATCGCAAGTGAGAGGTATCAACTTTAATACATACAACAGTAAATTTCCCAAGCAGTTGTCCAAAGTTAACCTTTTTCTTTTTGATTTTCTAAACGATATTCAAAGCAGTAGCGTAGTTGGCCTCTATTACAGTGAATACGCCTTTTCTCTATCACAAACAATAATATCTTTGTACAATAAAACTAAAATTTACTTATAGAATGAAATTCACCTCATTCACTTCTCCCTCTTCTAAATTGTTTCTGCAAACATAGACAAAATGTTGGACATATGTCAACCAAAACGTCTGCCAAATACAGGCCAGTTAGCAGTATTGTCTTAAGCACACGTTTTACACACTTATTCTCATTTATATTTTCCTACAATTGTTTGTTTCAGATCTTTTCGTGTATGTATTTGCACATGTGATGGTAGTTTGTGTGTATTTCTATACGTATAAGTGTGTGGTGTCTCTGTATGTGTGTATGTATGCATTATGCATGTATGTGTGTGAGAGTGTGTGTACTTGTGTGCCTGTGTGTAAATATGTCAGCTAAGCGTATTATTATAGCTTGCCTATCAGCAGCAGTGTTATTCTGTCAATATATTTGTATATGAATAACAGTTCGATGCGTATTTGTAAATCAAGGGCATGAGTCGACACGAAACTTCTAATATTTACCCAAGATACCATACTGTGGGATTGAACCTTGTATTCGTGGCTACGAAACAAACGCCGGAGCCATTTTTCCATTTTGTACATACATACGTATGTGTGTGTATGTGTGTGAGGGAGAGACAGAGACAGACAGACAGACAGAGAAAGAAACAAGCAGAAAAGGTAAGTAGATAGATAGATAGATAGATAGATAGATAGATAGATAGATAGATAGATAGATAGATAGATATGTTGCCCTTTGCAGTCCTGAGAAGGAGCGTAACCCTGCTTCTTTCCGCTCAACTTGGTCTGTTGTTTGTTAACCGAGAATGCTACTAAAAGGGATTCTTCTACATAATCTAATGATTCCTTTTATTGATAGCATCATATGTATTAATTTGTCTGTACGAGAGACAGAGAGAGGAAAAAATAGTGAGCGAGAACGGACTGTTGTGCGATGCGCTTAAATATTTGTCAGTGCGTTGTGAGTCGGTCGAGGTGTCAACATAACGTGTGTGGTTTTGTCAGTGTCCCGTGTATCTGACAATGAAGTTGCTGCTGCTGATGATCCTTCTGCTGCTGTTGTTCTTATTCTTGTTTCTTTAACCCCCCACCCACCCCTACCGAAGTCTGTGCTGAATGCGGAGAACTTTGATGACAGTTGTTTCCAGCCAATAATATCCCATCTATTTTTCTACTGTATACACACATACATACCTATATATACATTTACTGCAGTAAGCACACACACACACACACACACACACGCACACGCACGAGCACACACACACACACACACGCACACACACACACACGCACACGCACACACATACATACACACGCACAACACATACACACGTGCTCACGCACACGCACATAAGTAATAGAGGTAATAGATTTATATACGCACATTAATAGGAGGGTACAATCTTCACAATCTTCACAGAAGCACAAACTCTCGTTCACACACACACACACACACACACACACACGTATAAAAAAGTTACCCTGTATACATGAGGATGTAATGTTAGGTTAGTTTGGCTGCTGTTTCTAGCTGGTTGAACTGCAGCCACTATGTAAAAATTCCTTCATCTGTTCTCTATGATGTTTTAAAGTGGTGACTTTCATGTGAGATTGTGTGTGTCAGTGTTGGGTGTGCGTCGCTTCTTGTGTGCATCTGTATGTAAATCTACCGTCGGTTTAGTTATATCTGCGGTTGGTGCAGCAGCTGCTGGTGCTGTTGTTGCTGCTGTTGTTATTGTGGTCGTTGCTGCTGTTGTTATTGTGGTCGTTGATGATGATGATGATGATGATGATGATGATGATGATTGTGGTGGTGGTGGTGGTGGTGGTGGTGGTGTTGGTGGAGGTGGGGTGGGGTGGGGTGGAGGTGGTGGTGGAGGTGGTAGTGGTGGAAGTGGTGCTGGTGGAGGTGGTGGTGGTGGAGGTGGTGGTGGTGGTGGAGGTGGTAGTAGTGGTGGAGGTGGTGGTGGTGGTGGCGGAGATGGTGGTGGAGGTGGTGGAGGTGGTGGTGGTGGTGGTGGTGGAGGTGGTGGTGGTGATGGAGGTGGTGGTGGTGGTGGTGGTGGTGGAGGTGGTGGTGGTGGTGGTGGTGGTGGCATTGATGATGATGATGTTTAAGGAACCCAGGACCGCATTATCGAGCGTGACATTTTATATGACATTAGTATCTGATTTGAAATTTCGCTGCTATTTCAAGCATTACAAACGGACGCCCAGGGACTCCTTCGTTGACTCAAATGTATGTGTGCATTCATTCCTACATGTACATGTAACAATGATCCGAGAATGTGTGTGATGCACGGTGGTTGGTCTGTGTATTTGTATGAGCCTTCATGTGTGCGGGATATATGCGTATGTGTGGGTGGGCATATGTCTAAAGGTGAGTGTGTGCGTGTGTAAATGTAAGGGTTTGGGCAGCACATACATACACATACACACACACACGCAAACACACGCGCACACACATGCACACACACACGCACACTCACGAATACAAACATGTCTACTGTGTGTCCGTATACATATCCACATAGATAGCTAGATAGACAGATAGATAGATAGATAGATAGATAGATAGATAGATAGATAGATAGATAGATAGATAGACGGAGAGAAGGGGGAGGGAAACGAGTAAGTCTGTCCTAAGCGTCTTCATAATTAGTGTCTGTAGTTAAGCCTATTGCATCTACTATATGTTTTTGTCGGTGTCCATGAGTAAATTTATACGCATACATACATGGATCTGACAGTTACATATTTACACACACACGCACACAGAAACATGCAAATCTATGTACATATATGTCTATAAACCCACACACACACACGCGTGCGATGTATAGAAGTATATAATAAGCTATGCTAGGTCAGCTGAATTTATAGATATAGCGAGAGAATTCCATTATTTTCTCTTTCTTTTCCAACGAAATATATCTCCTTCTGTTCTCTAGGACATTAGGGTATGGATTGCCGGATATTCGGTTGAGTTTTCTAACAAGTTGAGTTCACACGTAGACACGCACGACCGTTTATGCATTGGCGTCACCATACCATGCGGCTAAGACAGTGTGTTCGACACTTCTTAGTATAAAGCATTCTATTTATACGTGTGATATCTATGCAAGTATACAATGTAATATCCATAATGTAATGTAAATCTATGCAATTATCAATATAAAGCTGAGTAAGTATCACCCCCCTTTCGTTCTCTTTCCTTCACATTCTCTCTCTTACTCATTGTCTCTCTCTCTCTCTCTCTCTCTCTCTCTCTCTCTCTCTCTCTCTCTCTCTCTCTCTCTCTCTCTCTTAATCTCTATCCGACTATCTATCTAGCCATCTAGCTATCTCCTTAACTC
>NC_142928.1:76105684-76115684 GCF_046866305.1 Octopus bimaculoides | reverse complement strand
TAAAATACTGTCTATGTGATCTCAAATTTTAAAACAAACACAATCCAAATATATGGTACCCTAGGAATAACACCTACATGAACTTCTAACTTGTTGTCTCTTGAAGTCTCTGGGTGAGACTTGGATCCAACTTGTACAAATGCAAAGCAAAAGTCAGACATAAAATAATAATAATAATAATAATAATAATAATAATAATAATAATAATAATAATAATAATAATAATAATAATAATAATAATAATAATAATAGTATTAATAATAATAATAATAATAATAATAATAATAATAATAATAATAATAATGATAATAATAATAATAATAATAATAATAATATTAATAATAATAATAACAACAACAATATAAGAGCATCACAGCAAACCACAGCACATACCCAAGGCACACAGAGCTGCGCTCGGTAGTGAAGTGAAAGCACGTTATAAAAATAAAACTACTGAATAATAATGATGATGATGATGATGATGATGATGATGATGATGATGATGATGATGATAAATAGTCCTGGTTAACTGATCGGTTATGTGTAAAAATATAATCGGTGTACCTGGGAAGGTGATGCATTTTTTTATTTTTTTATTATCATTGCTTAGGAGAGACTAGCAGCGTATTTAATCTATTTATAGGATATCCGTAACTTGTGGGCGGAAGATATCATCAAACCAGAAACGAAGAAGGAAGGGTTGCAGGAAAATGAATTCGGCTACATTCACCAGAGTACTCAGTTAAACAGGGTGATAGATTTTGCGCTACACATCCTCCGCAATAAAATGAATGACAAAGAAGGCAGGTCTCTCTGCGGCAATCAATTCTAAGAACAAACAGATATGAGATGTAGACTTTGGTTAATATAAAGCAGGCTTGGCAACCGAAGGGCTGTATTTTGCCGGCCTGAATGTCATGTTGTTTTTCAGTAGGTGTTTAATTTTGTGTTTATGAATGAGTAACAGGAAATTAACTGAAACATTTTGCTGTAGAGGCGTGTCTTGCTCTTTTCTTTCTGTGCCATGTGTGAGTAATGTGCTAATTGAGTATAATGGTCTCAACACATGTAAACTGGAAAGTGGTGTGTTGATCATATGAGTGATAGATCTTCCTACAATATTTTAGAATGTTCATAAGGAAGTAATGTGTCACAGTTATGTCGTTTCGATGAGGCTTTTGTTAAGTATCAGAATTATTTTTTATTCTGCTCATAGTGTAGCAGATTCGGGATTTTGGCAATGTTGATATGATTACCCGAACATGTTATCGATGCCATATCACCATTAATTTCTAACGGGTTTAGGTCTATGTTTGCTGTTTTTATCGTGATCTTTACAACTCTGGGTTTACCTGTGGCTTTCCCTCTGTCTAAGAAATTACTCATAGACTAGAAAGAATTACTTATGGACTAGAAGTATGGTGTGCCTCATGAACCACGCCTCTTCTCTCTCTCTCTCTCTCTCTCTCTCTTTATTTCTCACTCGCTTTCTCTTTCCCTCTCTCTCCTTCCGTGTATGTGTGTCAGTCTCTGTCACTCTCTCTATCTCATACCTCTGCTCTCTCTCTCGTTCTAACGCTTCTCTCTCTCTCTCGCTCTCTCTCTCTCACTCTCTCTCCCCTCTATCTCTTTCTTTCTCCCTCCCCCTCTCTCTCCCTCTCTCTCTTTCTCCCTCCCCTCTCTCTCTCTCTTTCTCCCTCCCCCTCTCTCTCTCTCTGGGAGATCAAGATTCACGTTAGAAAAGCATAAAGCGCTTTGCTTGCTTTTAGATTATGGATAAGTTACATGAAGCTCTGTGATATTCCATGACATGGCTATTGTTGTAGTTGCGAAAAGTGTAACTAGTTTTACTGCTTGTTTTATGGTCTATGTTCCATTTATTTATTTGCCATTCACTTTCTTTTCTTGATCTTCTTGATATTTTCTTTGTATTAAATTTTATTTACATTCTGTAACATCGATATATTGTGTCTGTGTTTTGTAGTTTTGTGTTTATTAGCCTGGTTATTTCAGATGTGTTGTTAAGGTTTATTTTATGTTGCCTATTAGTGTAAGCAATTTTATGATGTTCCACTACTTTTGTTGGATGTGTGTACTGAAGTATTTTATCTTGTTTAGTTTCTGGGTAGATCTAGCATAGAATTATGTCAGTAATGTCAAAGTCGCGTCTGAATCAACGTTCTATAGAATGTGACAATGTTATACCTTCGATTTTCTAGTACAACCCATTCGCTGGGCTGCCACACAATGTCAGTCTACGCAGTAACATTTGCAATTCATGGGTCAAAGCGAAGCTACTGTTAAAGACACTTCTTAAGCTGTCACGCAGTGCGATCGAGACCTTGTAACTGCGAAAGGAATTACTCTTCGTAACCATTTGAAAATATCCCGTTCACACACATACAAACGGTTTATGTAAATATGTGCAAGAATTAAGAGAGCCACTGATCAAGTAATAGTCTATCAGCTACCTCCATACATAAACTCTGGAGTTGAAATTAAGGTCCACGAAGGTTTTTAACCCATTACCTTCCATAATTCTAATAAGCGGAATTTTTTAAATGAAATTTTGATTTCTAGCATAAAACAGCCTTAGAAACACGCTGGAATGATCAAAATAACATTTCAAACTAACATTTTAAATAGAAATAAGCGAGATATTGGATAAAAAATTAGCAAACCTCATTTGAATATCAGAGAAATATACCTAGTAGATATAGCAAAACGGTTAGATATGTGTAAATATTGACAGATAATTACGAAATTTGTAATTTTCAAGTGATCTCATATGAGATCACTGGTAGGTAATGGGTTAATCATTTTCTCACGCTGCTCAAAAGACCCTCGTGAAGCTAATTTTACGGCGAAACCTCATTCGTGTGGTTATGACTTGGTATCTATTTATTATTTTTTTTATTTGTTTAGTTATTCATTACCCACACTGCTGTATTGGTATGTATAGTAAAAATAGATGACCGGAGTAAGTGTATTATGGTTGAATGGTTCGGAAGTTTACTTTGCAGCCACAAGGTCCCAGATTCGTTCCCAGTGTTTATCATCTTGGGCAAATATGATTTTATATAGGTTTGAGTTGACCCAATCTATGGAAGTACGTCGGGTAGATCGTACCTGTATCGTAAAATATACAGGCCTGTCCCACCCAGGTCACACTTTTCCTGCATATGCCTTACTTGTGGGTACACGTGCCTGCGGAATGTTCAGCTACTTATACACTAATTCAGGAGCAGGTAATTCAGTTCATTGAACAACTGAATCCTCGTCGGCAAATGACCAAGATCAATCAGTTGAACAGACTCACTAAGCGAATTACTTGATTTTATGAACTTGTGAATACGTGAGGTGTGTACCGATGAATGCATCTCTCTCTATGTACATGTGTCTGTGTGACTGTGTGTAAGTGCGAGCGCACGACCGCGTATGTTTTCTTTACCTCGCTAAGTTTACACAAAATCCTTTTTTTGTCAGCCAACACGCTTTTACAGAGACAGCAACACGGGTTGTTATATATCTATAAATTACATTCACGTTCGAATACCAATCTGTCTCCAAATTGCGCGTTCATCGAGATTATGCATGTCTCCATGCATGTGTAAAGTGTGAGTGTTCCAGCATGTGTATATGTATGCTTGTATGAGTGTGAATACACACACACACTCATACACACGCTCGCGCGCATACACACAATGAGTACATGATATATGTGTCTTGGAAGGATGAATGATTACTTAGGGAGGTGTGAGCGCTTTACGCATGAATGCAAACTGAAATGTAAAAATGCGAGAGCATAACACCACCCCGATATTTTGTAATAGTGCTGATGGTAATGATAAAAATGTACTCTGAATATTAGATACAATTACTAAATATTTCTACATTGCTATTTTATTTCATTGTATTTATTCAATTATTGTTCTTGTTTTAAATTCCAGTACTAGATTATTATTAGTAGTACTAACGAAAACCGTGGGGATATGTAGCAGAACTGGTAGAGTACCGAACAAGGTTTTTCTGTTTTTTATTTTTTTTTTTCGTTGTCATTAAAGTTTATTTACGTTCCAGGTTCACATCCTGCAGAGGCTGGCATTATCTTTTATTCTCTTATTACTAAATTAAAGTAGCATAAAGTACATAATACCATTTTATCATCATCCTCTCCACGAAAACGTCATTTATAGGCTTGTACCAAATACTATTATTCACATTACAGTCAGATGTTATCTATCAATCTATCTATCTATCTATCTATTCTTTTTTATTTTCGAAAAGAAAAGCTCTATATTAGTATTTCTCCCCTCTGTGTTCAGCCTTGTGTGGCCAATAAAGAAAGTTATCTATCCATCATGTGGTTTGTAATTTGACTTTGTGAATGTATCCTCTGAAATGCTTGAGTGTGTGTATGTTTTCTTGTAGACTTGTAAAGAAATTTGTTATACCGTTTTGATTTACATCAACTAAAGTAAAAATAAAGTTACCTCCTCGAATCATGCCGACTCATATGAGTCGGTTTCCCAGTTTCATGGCGTATGTATTCCATCACCTGGATGGGACACTAGTCCGTCGCAGGATGACTCGTTTTTGACAGCTGAGTGGATTGGAACAACGTGAAATGAAGCGTTTTGCTCAAGAGCACAACGCGTCGCCCAGTGCAGCAGTCGAAACCGCAATCTTACGCTCATGAGACCAAAACCCTAACCACTAAGCCTCGCGCCTCCACACATCAATTAGGCTTCGTGAGGTTGACTTGCCTTTCATCCTCCCGAGATGAAGAAAATAAAGTACCCCTCCCTAATAGTATGTCTGCAGTGCATTACTCCACTCTCTCTCTCTCTCTCTCTGGACACATTGCAACGTTTACTCTTTCGATTCTTGTGTAAAGAATGCATGCCACTGATTGCCAGACTCAAGAGCTGCCAATAAAATGGGTCGGATGTGCTGTGGCTGAAATGCGCAGGAAAATGGCGCAGCTGCAGCTTCTTCAGAATTTAATGGAGTGCGATGAATTGTCTTCTTAATAAAGTTCATTATCCTAATTCTGTGAATATCTGGAATGGTGTAAGGTGTTTGCAATTTTCTAGTACTCGGGAATTGTATACTCTAAGGGTTTATTTGTGGGTTAGAGGGCCGAGACCTTATTGTTGATGAATATCAACCAAATGACGTTTTGTGTTTTTTCTTGTTTTCGAAAGACGATAAGCCTAGTGACGATGATGAACTTCCTGAGATCCTTACACTGGCACCATAGATAGACTCTACAGACACAATAGCTGTATCGGATGAGTTTGCCTGAGGCACGCTTAGAGTGATAAAACCATTTCGTAAGCAAGAATTCAATGTACGAGAATTGCTGACCTGTGTAACTATGACGGAAAGCTGAGAGCTCTTTGTGGTTCTTTGATTGATCGAAGGTGTCTGTCTCTCTGTAGGAACGTCTCATCTCATAAGTTTTGCTTACTTTCTGATGCCTGCTCTTTTTATTGAAATATTCATCGTAAATCGTCGCCATTTTGCAATTTGTTCTTGTAATATTGTCGATTTTGTAGAAATTACAATTATTATTATTATTATTATTATTATTATTATTATTATTATTATTATTATTATTATTATCATTGCTATTAGTCATGTTCCTGTACGGACATGAAAAAGCAGTAACACGCAGACATTTTCTAAGCGAATTTGGCGACACAGATTCTAAATATATTTAACCTGTTACTGTTCATTTAAGAAAGGAAATATCAACAACACCAATTCCATTTTGCTCTTCTTTTGTTTCATGTCAAAAGAAACCAGCATTAATACTATTGTTAAAATGGTGGATTCGTTGATGAAAATAGCACTTCAAATTCCATCATTCATTTTTAAGAACATCTGGTCCTATGCTTCAATTCTTGGAACTCGTAACTCATTTAAATCGATTTTTGTTTTAAGTATCCACACTCGTACAATAGTTCAACACTTAACTGGTCCTGTACAAAACTGAATTTTCTGTCCAATTATATGGAATCTCTATATATTTTAGTTAAGTTGCTCTTATTGCTTAGAGACACACCAGCACTGAAGAAATAGCACTAGGACTAAAAACGCTCCGGCCATCACCATCCTGTCTTTTTTAGATATTGTCAATATAGTACTACATTATTTAACGTTTTTTTTTTTTTTTCAGATCAGTCGGAGGAAAGTTTGGCTGGTATATCCAGTAAATAAAACGACAGTGTAAAGGCTCCTTTCTTTATGTCATTTGCATTGAAATAACAATGGTAATATACCTCATATTCATTCATTCGTAAGGAGTGTTATTAAAGCTTTCGTATTTTTTTCTTTCATTGAATATTCGTTATCTCAACACTCGAGAGCGTCTACACTCCCGTAAATTATACACAAGGGAAGACTTTGAATAGAGTAATGCAAACTAAGGAAACTTTTGCTAACTATACAGATTATTAACGATGTAAAGGATGATGTGCTTCATCTATTATAATTAGAGAGGTAATGGCTGACGTGTATATGAAGGAAACTACAGTTTATGAATCTCATACGGCCTACTGATATGGTATTGATCTTCAGTTCTTGTATTATTAAGTAGATGGCGGATTATTCTCTCCCTGGGTAAGTAGCTAGTTGTCGCTGGTGAACTTCTCTAAGTCTTAAAAATTTGGCGAGCTGGCAGAATCGTTAACGCGCCGGGCGAAATGCTTAGCGGCCTTTCATTCGTCCTTACGTTGTGAGTTCAAATTCTGCCGAGGTCGATTTTGTCTATCATCTTTTCTGTGTCTATAAAATAAGTACCAGTTGAACACTGGGCTCAATGTATTCGACTTACACCTGCTATGAAATTGATGGTCTTGTGCTAAAATTTAAAATCCATATTATCTGCTGTTTTTTTTTCCGAATACTATTTGGAAAAAAAGGTGGAGAGTAAATTTCAAACTTCTGTCCACAGCCACCTTATTACCATTCTCACGTGCCTTTCAGCGCGTGAGCATGGTGAGCATGGCATTAGAGATAGCGTCAAGTTTGTGAATGTACGGAATTTCTAGTGTGGCTGCCCTCTTTTTGACACACTCGCTTACACAGTACATTGTCATATGATTATATGAATTTGTTTCCAATTGTTGTTTCCTTCCGCACTTGATGTAAATCACCTCCGGTTTGTAATATGCCCTTGTAATATACCGCAACTGTTGTCTCTGTGGCATTAGAACAAAAGAATATTATTAAGCTTAGTAAAGGATATGAGGAAAGATGGTCTGGGAGTAATTGTAAGTGTCACTGCGGACAGCGTAAATTGTGACCTCTTCAAAAATTCTTTCTACTAGAGGATTATGGAAAATTTTCTAAGCACCCTTAAATCGACAGTGCTGCAAGAATACATTGTATGATCGGGTTAAACTCTACCGGCAAGACCATGATTTTTTTTTAAAGTAACAAAATCTGTTCTATACCCAATCAGAATGATGTAACCATCGGCCAAGCACTTATTTAGTTCACGTGGGTTGCTGATTTTTGCTTTTATGTAGAACAACTGTTATCACGTGTGAGACGTATCCAGTTATTGTGGAGTCTCTTGACCTATCTCTTTCCTTCGTCAAGGAAGATCTGGTAGACTTCCTGTGTTTGTGGTTAAAGAAAGAAGTTAAATGGTGTACGCACATAAAAGGTCCGAACACAAAATTTTCCTTTCAAGGCATGAACTTATCAACTGCTACATGATGAGAGAGGTGTAGGTAAAGAGTGAGGTGATGCTCTCCAGGGAATTTTATGAAAAGAGGATAAGAGAGGCGAAACTGGAATAGCTAAACTGGAATAGCAAGACGGAAGCCATAATTTTTAAAACGGGATGGAAAGCAGTTTCCTACTGTCGGTTATAACGGTTCTCATCAACATTTTCCCGTTCCATTTGAAAGGGAAAATAAGGATGGGGGGGGGGGTAGATTATGAGATACTTGGTGAGGGTTGTAAAAATGGCAACAGTACATGCCTTTTGGTCGGTAAATGACAGTGTGGGCACTTGCCATTGTGGGGTTCGTCATTGACCATCGATGGGGCGCGTGCTGTATGAGGGTGATGGGCATCATCATTATATACTACTTGTATACTGTAAGGCGGTAAGCTGGCAGAATGCTTCTCGATATATCTGCCGGCTATGCGTTCTGAGTTCAAATTCCACCGAGACCGACTTCGCAATTTATCTCTTCGAGGTCGATAAAATAAGGACAAGTTGAGTACTGGTAATCGAATAGACACTCCCCACAACCACCCCTCAAACATTTGGCCCTGTGCCTATTGTGGAAAGTAATTATTTGCATATCGTGTTTCCTTATGTATTTTACACCATTTTTCTTCACTCGTTCTATTTTCAATGGAGGCGCAACGGCCCAGTGGTTAGAGCAGCGGACTCGCAGTCATAGGATCGCGGTTTCGATTCGCAGACCGGGCGCTATGAGTGTTAATTGAGCGAAAACACCTAAAGCTCCACGTGGCTCCGGCAGGGGATGGTGGCGAACCCTACTGTACCCTTTCACCACAACTTTGTCTCACTCTTACTTCCTGTTTCTGTTCTGCCTGTAATTCAAAGGGTCAGCCTTGTCACACTGTGTCACGCTGAATATCCCCGAGAACTACGTTAAGGTTACACGTGTCTGTGGAGTGCTCAGCCACTTGCACGTTAATTTCACGAGCAGGCTGTTCCGTTGATCATATTAACTGGGAACCCTCGACGTCGTATGCGACAGAGTGCCAACAACAACAACAACAACTATTTTCAATGTATGCCTGACAATAACTAAGTAACTGCTCCCTTCATCGTTACCTTGGTAACAAATAAAAGCAGTAACTATAGTTTCTGTTGCTGCTGGTTGATTTGTTTTTATTGTTGCTCTTCGTCCCGCAGTTTAGAAGGTGTGCAATAGAAAAGTCAGTTGCAGTGCGCTAGAAAACCTGTTTAATGTATGAAGTGACATCAATGTAGGGTTGCGAGTTCAAATTTGCATTTCATTCTTCTCGACTCGGTAAAACAATAAACAGTCACGTAATGCGGGTTAGTTTCATACAGTAAATTTCACGGTGGCCTTGTGTCTGTGTTAGAAATCACTCAGTGATTATGAACACGTATGTATATGTATTTGAAATGATGGAAAAAAAAAAAAAACATGCGAATATGGGAAGAGATAGGGTGCCGGTAAGAGAGAGAGAGAGAGAGATGGGAGAGATATGACATGTGCGTGTGTGTGTGAATGTGTGCATGTGTGCGCGTGTGCGTGCGTGTGTGTCTGTGCTGACAAGTAGGTGTGGAGAACAGATGATTAGCATAAATATGATACAAAGAAAAATAGAACGAAACTCAGTCACAAAAGATATGACAAACAAGGACAGGAAACGAATACAAGTAAAGGAACGAACGAAATATATATATATATATATATTGAAAGACAGACAGAGAGACAGACAGACAGTAGACAGATACATACATATATACCTACATATATATGTATACGTATACGGACACATATTTTTGTTTTTTATTTTTTTATATATACATACATACATATATATGTATGATCGGCCATTATTATGATTGACCGTTGACTGAACACTATTCAATTTTTTTTCTCCGTGTTTTTCTCCTTGTCTCCGTATTCTTTCTGTTGAAGAGCGTAGCTCGAAACGTCAAAGACTTTCCGTATTCCCGAGCGGCAAACTAATATATACTTTTGTTATTTACACCACCTGTCCTCGTCTGTTGTTATTTTTTGTATATTTTTTGTATATTTTTTGTATATTTTTTGTATATTCTCCTACATATATATATATATATATATATATATATAATATACATATGTGTGTGTGTATACTATCACATAGATATGTGTATGTATGTATATATGTACGTACATTCGCACGTAGATAAGTATCTATATATCTATATCTATCTACGTGTGTGTGTATAAGGTGTACATAGAAACACATATACATATACACA
>NC_142928.1:76093184-76095684 GCF_046866305.1 Octopus bimaculoides | reverse complement strand
GAAGAATCATGATTAACCATGTGGCTAAAAACAAGAACGACAATGACAACAACAAAGACTCAGAATTAGGATTAATATACGAATTACTAATACCTACCCGCTCGTTATATGTTGGCGTGGCTGTGCATTAAGAAGCTTGCTTTCCGATTGCATAGTTTCCGGTTCAGTCCCGCTGTGCGGTAGTGTAAGCAGGTGTCTTTTTCTTTTTTTTTTTTCTTCCCCCAATAGCTACAGGCCAATCAAAACCTAAACCTTGTGCGTGGATTTGGTAGACGGAAACTACAAGAAGCCCGTCGTGTGTGTATACTCTTTTATACTCTTTTACTCGTTTCAGTCTTTTGACTGTGGCCATGCTGGAGCACCGCCTTTAGTCGAGCAAATCGACCCCAGGACTTATTCTTTGGAAGCCTAGTACTTATTCTATCGGTCTCTTTTGCCGAACCGCTATGTTACGGGGACATAAACACACCAGCATCGGTTGTCAAGCGATGTTGGGGGGGACAAACACAGACATACAAACTCATACACACATACATATATATATATATACATATATACGACAGGTTTCTTTCAGTTTCCGTCTACCAATCCACTCACAAGGCTTTGGTCGACCCGAGGCTATAATAGAAGACACTTGCCCAAGATGTCACGCAGTGGGACTGAACCCGAGACTATGTGGTTGGTAAGCAAGCTACTTACCACACAGCCACTCCTACGCCTACATATTTATGTATACGTGTATGCGTTTGTCCCCCACTCACACTTGACAACTGATGTCGGTTTGTTTACGTTCCCGTGATATAGCGGTTCGGCAAAAGACGGAAATAGAATAAGTACTAGATTAAAAAAAAAAAGACATAGGCGCCGGAGTGGCTCCGTGGTAAGTAGCTTGCTTACCAACCACATGGTTCTGGGTTCAGTCCCACTGCGTGGCACCTTGGGCAAGTGTCTTCTACTATAGCGTCGGGCCGACCAAAGCCTTGTAAGTGGATTTGGTAGACGGAAACTGAAAGAAGCCCGTCGTATATATGTGTATATATATATATATGTGTATATATATATATATATATATATATATATATATATATGTATAAGTATTTCTATATATATATATATATATATATATGTTTGTGTGTGTGTGTGTGTTTGTGTGTTTGTCCCCCCAACTTCGCTTGACAGCAGAGGCTGGTGTGTTTACGTCCTCGTAACTTAGCGGTTCGGCAAAAAGAGACCGATAGAATAAGTACTAGGCTTACAAAGAATAAGTCCTGGGGCGATTTGCTCGACAAAACCCTTCAAGCCGGTACCCCGGCCTTGCCGGAGTGTAATGATTGAAACGAGTTAAAGAATAAAAGAAATACAAAGCCAGCAATTTTAGGGGTGGCTTGAGTTAGGATAGTAGGTTACAATGGAGAGATAGTTCATTTTATCGGCCACTATTAAGCTTCAAGGCAAAATAAGCTTAAGCAGGATTTGAACTTAGAACGTAAATTATAAACATCGATCCTAGTACTCAACATGTAAATATTTTATCGACTCCGAAAAGATGAAAGCCGAAATCGACCTCAGCAGAATTTGAACCCAGAACGTAAAACAGGAAGAAATTTTGTCTGGTGCTATAGAGATCTAATAATCTTTTCTACAATAGGCATAAGGCCTGAAATTTCGGGAGCAGGGATAGGTGTTGGTACTCAACTATCGACTCACGAAAGGATGAAAGGCAAAGTCGACCCCGGCGAAATTTGAACTCAGAGCGTACAGACTGACGAAATGTCGCTAAGCATGTTGCCCCGAGTGTCAACGATTCTCTCAGCTCGCTGCCTTCGTAGAGATCTAATAATAATAGTTTTAATAATAATAATAATAATAATAATAATAATAATAATAATAATAATAATAATAATTCTTTCAAATTTTGGCACAAGACCAGCAATTTTTTTGAGGGAAAGGGGAAGTAAATTGCATCGACTCCGCAAGGAAGAGCAAAGGCTGCCTCGACGGGATTTGAACTCATAACTTAATGAGCAGGAAGAAATACAGTGAAGTCCTATTTGCTAACAATTCTGCCAGTTCCCCTCCTTCGTAAAAATATGAACAATTCTTTCTGCTATAGGCACAAGGCCTGAAATTTGAGGTCGGGGTAGGGGCTAGTCGATTATATCAACCCCAGTGTTCGACTGATACTTATTTTACAGACCCCGGAAAGGATGAAAGTAAAGTTGACCTAGCGAAATTTTCATTATTAATATTCTTTTCTGCTCTAGGCATAAGGCCCGAAAATTTTGGGGAGGAGCCCACTCGATTAGACCGACCCCAATACGAAACTGTTACTTAATTTATCGACCCCGAAAGGATGAAAAGCAAAGTCGACCTGTGCGGAATTTGAACTCACAACGTATTTTTCATTATTAATATTATTCCAAGGCAGCGAGCTGGCAAAATCTTTAGCACGCCGGGCAAAATGCTTTCATCCTTTTCATCCTTTTCGGGTTTGATAAAT
>NC_142928.1:76068184-76088184 GCF_046866305.1 Octopus bimaculoides | reverse complement strand
TCTTCAAGGCAGCTGGCCTCTATGGTAGTACGTACCTTTGCCCCTCTCTCCCAAGTAACAATATCCGACGTATTATGTTTACATTTGACAGAAGTTTTGATGGGAATATTCCACCATATTCCTTGAATTGGTGTTTACGAATGTATTCCATAACAGAGGGAATTTCTAAGTTCATTTCAGGACAGTATTTTTTGCGGAGGCATTGTAAATTGTTTTAGCAGCAATATCATGCCGCATAGGGAGGTATTAGGTTGTCAAGAAAGTTCTTGCGGAATTTTTAACTTTGGTTTTAAATTATGTATTTTCAAATTAATTTTCGTTAAATTACTTTGACTCTATATATCATTTTAAAGCCCGTTTTCCGCTCTTTTCTATTCTCATTTTGAATACTTAGGTCATTTTTTGCGGAACATTGAATACAACAGTTCAAACTATGCCGAAAAGCTGCTGAAACAGCTCGCGATATCAACGATGCGTTTGGCTCAAGAACCACTAATGAACGTACAGCAGAATGGTGGTTCAAGAAATTTTGTAGCGGTGACGAGAGTCTTGAAGCTGATAAGCGTAGTGGTCGGTCATCGGATGTTGACAACGATCAACTAAGAGCCTTAGTCGAAGCCAATCCACGCGCAACTGTTCGAGAGCTTGCTTCTGAATTAGACGTAATGTATACGACAATTTCCAACCACTTGAAATAGAATGGAAAAACAAAAATACTTGAGAAATGTGTGCCGCACGAATTGAACGGCAACCAAAAAAGACGCCGTTTTGAAGTGTCATCTTCCTTTCTTTTACGCAATAAAAACGACCCGTTTCTCGACCGGATTGTGACTTTCAATGAAAAGTGGATTCTTTACGACAACCGGCGACGCTCAGCGGTTGGACGCCGATGAAGTTCCACAGCACTTCCCGAAGCTGAAGTTGCACCAGAAGAAGGTCATGGTGACTCTTTGGTGGTCTGCGGCCGGTCTCATCCAACACAGCGTTTTGGATTTTGGCGAAACCATTACGGCGGAGAAGTACTGTCAGCAAATAGATGAAATGCATAAGAAACTCCGACAAAAGCTACATTGGTCAATAGAAAAGGACCAACTCTTCTCCGCGGCAACGGTCGGCCACACGTCTCACAAATGACTCTGCAGAAGTTGAATGAATTGGGTTACGAAGCTCTGCCTCATCCGCCATACTCATCAGACCTGTCCCCTACCGACTACCACTTTTTCAAGCATCTCGGAAACTTCCTGCGTGAGAAATGCTTCAAAAAACGAAGACGATGCCAAACAAACCTTCAACGACTTCATCGCCACTAGAACGCAGGATTTTAAAGCTACTGGCATGAATAAATTTGTTTCGCTTTGGCAAAAGTGTGTTGATTCTGATGGTGTTTATTTCGATTAATAAAGTTTTGTTTGAGCCGAGAAATGTGCATCTGAATTTAAAGGTGAAAAACCGCAAGAATTTTCGTGATAACCTATTAGTACCGTGACGACATTTTAGGACAGTTGCTGATGACATGCATGATGTCTTCCACAGAAACATGACATAGACTATACATGCGGTTGCTCCTTGCGATTACAAGAGTGTCACCGCCTCTCTTGTTTACCAGGGACTTTGTGGCAACCTTCTGTTCCTGGATTGCAAACTCAAAGTGTGATGTGATGTAGTGGTCTTGTGTCCAAGAGAGGCTGCGCTTCGTGTCAATTTTAAAGTCTTCTTCAAGCTCCCGGGCAACATGCCCATGCATAGTCTTTATTTGTATGCTAAGTGATTTCCGTCTTCACTAAGGTAAAAGACCCCAGCTGTTTTGGAGCTGTATAGGAGATCATCATGAAGAGAGTGCTTCTTGAGGAGCCCACTGACAACTCGTACAATGTTTCTCAATTCACTTTTCAGCACTGCATTGATGTATTTATCTTTGCTGCTGTTGTTTACCATGTACTGCCTGAGTGATACCATACAGCATTCGAAGGCAATCTGCCCTGATCTCAGGCCTCTACCACCTTCATTTCTTCTTAGGTAGAACCTGTCAACATCACTGTTTCTGTGGATGTTCCCGAGTGTTGTCAGAATTTTGCGGGTTTTGATATCTATGGAGTGGATTTCTTCTACAGACCAATCAAGTATCCCAAATGTTGGGATCAGCACTGGTACTGCAAATGCATTGTGGGATATTGTTTTGTTGTAAGAGGTGAATTCCGACTGCCATATTTTCCTAAGTCTGGTGTAATATTCTCGGTTCACTCTATCGTTATTCACAGTGCCTTCATATGATATATTTTCGTCTATGTCTTGGTACTTGTAAAATTCTTTGTGTGGAATGAGGGAGATAGAGAGACCGTTGATGCACAGGTTTGGGGCTTGGGGAATTGACCTTCCTCTTTCTATGACCAAATATGAATATTTCTTTTGGCCAAATTCCATGCCTATATCAGCGGAAAATGTTGTTATTAATACCAGTTGTTTTTGGCATTGTTAACAACTTTAACATAAGTCTTCTATGTATGTATGTATGTATGTATGTATGTATGTATGTATGTATGTATTTATGTATCATATCTGTATATATGTATATATATATATATATATATATATATATATATATATATATATATATATATATATATATATATATATGTATGTATGTGCAGATTTGTATGTTTTGCTTTAAGCATGTATTCTCATGCATATAGTTACATATCTAGACATGCTCATGTATATTTAAATGATAAACGTCTGGAAAATTTTACAGATTTTTACAGTTCCACTGATGGACTGGATCTGTAGTCTTCGAATTAAATTTCTCCTTTCTGATTCTGAGAAGCTTAATTTCTCAATATTGGTATTTAGGCAGTGTTGTTACATATCCCATTTATGTATGTATGTATGTATGTATGTATGTATGTATGTATGTATGTATGTACTATGTACGTACGTATGTACGTACGTATGTACGTACGTATGTATGTATGTATGTATGTATGCATGTATGTGTGTATGCATGTATGTATCTCATTTATATATGTATGTATGTATGTATGTATGCATATATGTATGTATGTATGTATGTATGTATGTATGTATGTATGTATGTATGTGTGTATGTATGTATGAGGAAGGAACTAGTTTCTAACAAAGGTAGAAAGTTCTATCATTGGAACGTAGATTACAGAAACAAACATATTCAAAACTTATATATTTCTATTGATCCACTTCCAGATTGTATTTGTAATGTCCGGGTTAGTTGGTTGATTTCTTTTACTGTTACTTAAGTATTTACTCTCAAAAGCAAGTGCACCATCTACTGTTGGTATAAATGTGAATTTATAATCTGCATATAGAACTTAGAAGTTTCGAAGCACTTGTCCACAGTCCATAGTTCTTCTCTTTCATTTTCAAATAGATATTCATACCAGCAGGTCATCTGACCTCAGTGACAGTATGTACTTGTCGATCCCAAACAACAATATCCGGCCTGTTATGCTTACACTTGGCATTTGATAGGAATGTTCCACCAGTATTTCTTTTGATGATATTTGTGTCTGTATTCAATAATAGGGGTGTTCTCTATGTTTATTCCACCACAATCTTTTTGCAAAATGACACTGTATGTTGTTTTGGCGATAACGTTGTGTCCACACGGCGAGGTTAAGAAGTTGTTGATATTTTTCTGCATCTGCTAATCACATGTGTGATGTCTTCCACAGGAATGTAATTTACATTTCAGTTGCACTTAGGAGCTTCAAAGAATTACTCTTACTTTTGTTTATTAATTACTTCGTAGTAATATTTAGCTCTTGCTTCGCAAATACATAGCCTTCGAAGTGTAATATGAAGTGGCGGCCCCGAGTCTAAGAGAGCTGTGCTTCATGTCAATATTACTTTCTTCTTCAAGTCTTCAGAAACATACCCATGCATAGTCCTTTTCGGTAAGCTGAGCGTTTTACGCACAGCTTATCTTTGAAGTACATTAGTCCAGCTACTTTGATAATGAATGGGACGTCTTAAACAAGACAGTGCTTCCTGAATAGCTTACGCTGGAGCTAGTTCTCTTCACTTTTCAGCACTAAATTTACGCATTTAATTTTGTTACTGTTGTTTAGCAAGTATCCTGTATACATGTATGAATGGAGTACACACACACACACACACTCTCTCTCTCCCTCTCTCTCTCTCTCTCCCTCTCTCTCTCTCTCTCTCTCAAACACACACACGCATATATGTGAGTTGTAATAATTAATTGAAAGCAGTGATATTTTGAAAGAGGTTCATACGTTCGTTTCAGGTTCTCATACTATATAAACGCAAGGAGGCGAGCTGGCAGAAACGTTAGCACGCCGTGCAAAACGCTTAGCGGTATTTCGTCTGTCTTTACGTTCTGAGTTCAAATTCCGCCGAGGTCGAATTGGCCTTCCATCCTTTCTGGGTCGATAAATTAAGTACCAGTTGCGTACTGGGTTCGATCTAAATTTCGGGCCTTGTGTCTAGAGTAGAAAAGAATATATTAACGAAATGCATCCATTACGTACTATATATTACGCAGGCCTGAAACGTACGTATTGAAATGTTTGGTTTCACTCCATTGTCACAACTAATACAACTCCATGCTAGTAAAAACTAGCCGGTCGACAATACACTTACGTTGACTCTCTAACAACTATTTGGAGTAGTTTGATATATTTGACACAAATCGAAAATTCTGGTACCGCGAAACGCTTCTTAGCTTAGAAAGTAAATATATGCATATATTCTTTTATTCTTTTGCTTGTCTCAGTCATTTGACTGCCGCCATGCTGGAGCAGCGCCTTTACTTCAACAAATCAACCCCAGGACCTATTCTTTGTAAGCATAGTACTTATTCGGTGTATTTTGCCAAACCACTAGATTACGGGACGTAAACACACCAATATCGGTTGTCAAGCGATGGTGGGGGTACAAACACAGACACATAAACATATGTACAATATCTATCTATCTGTCTATCTATCTATCTATCTATCTATCTATCTATATATCTATCTATCTATCTATCTATCTATCTATCTATCTATGTATATATATATATATATATATATATGTATATATATATATATATATACATATGTATATATATATATATATATATATATATATATATATATATATATATATATATATATATATATATATATATATATATATATATATATATATATATATATATATATATATATATATATATATATATATATACGAGGGACTTTCAGTTTCTGTCTACCAAAACCACTGACAAGGCTTTGGTGGCCCAAGGTGCCACGCAACCATGTGGTTGGGAAGCAAGTTTCTTACCTCATAGCCACGCCTGCGCCTATATATTCATAGATACATGTGTGTGTGTGTGAGTGTGCGTGTGTGTGTGTGTGCGCGCGAGCGTGGCTTTATATTTACGAAAACAAATAAATGCATACATAAATACTCATATATTTAAATGAAGTGAAGGCTCGTATTGACATGATTAGTGTGTCTGTCACATAATTCTAAAATAACAGATTCGATTCTTGGACTGTACGCTGAATTGTGCTCTTGAGCCATTCATTTCTTTTTATATCATTCTCTCCTACTTTGTCACAAAGATCACCAACTCGGAGATAGTATCAACTAATTACTCTTCCACTGTTGCATCCTGATGTGCACTTTAGAGTATCTCTGTCCACTTGCAACTGCATGGATGCATAAAATAATTAGCCTGACACACAAATAGACAGACTGACAAACAGACAGAGAGACAGACAGATAGACGGATGGATGGATGGATAGATAGATAGATAGATAGATAGATAGATAGATAGATAGATAGATAGATAGATAGATAGATAGATAAACTATAAATATATCCAGGATCATGCGTCGGAAACAGAATCGTCATAAATACAGTATGTTGAGAACTTATACGCAAGAAAACTTAATTGAAAATCTTTCTTAAAGAATAATTTATCGAAATAAAAGATCCAAGTTATTAGCTGAAGAAAAAGAACAACATTTCTCTAACCTATAAAGACGCCAGTGCAAATGTTAAAAAATAATGCAATGATATGTTGACATTTGAATAAATTCTTAAAAGAACTCATAACATTAGTAAACGTATACGATAAAATGCTTTCGTGACAAGTCTACATGTTAAGATGTGTAGAGAGTGCCTGCCTCTCTTACCGACGAGTAATCGCCCTACCAGTGATACCATTATAGAAGTTGAGATGTTTTCTCTAGTCATTGACTATAATAGACTACTTTCGATATTTGCGTTCTTCGTTAGAAAGCGCCCCAATTCTTTGACCCCCTGATTGGTCAGAAACAGAGATAACATGAACAAACGCTAAAAGGCTATGAAAGACCAATATTTTGATCTGTACTTGACAAGCTGATTATAGACAACTACATTACTTAAAATTAATCATGCGATTCACAAACCAGATCATATTGTGAGAACCCTTTTTTTCTTCCTTCTTCTTGTGGTTTTGACTTCGATAAATGCTTGTAATAAATGGATGTCAAAAATGACACAGTTGGGTCATATACACACGTACTGCTTTCATCATTAGATTCGCATGCTAGTTGTTATTATGGAGGTTCGTGGCATAAAATCTGTATGCACTCAAAAAGAGGAAAAATAAATCATCGGATAAGATTTTATTAGTTTTCCTGAACGCCTTGTCATGGAAAACATTAGATATTGAGAGAGGATTAAAAAATAGACATGTTAAGAGTATTTCACTATATTTGCGGTGGTGTTGAAATCCAAACAAATCCTAATATTTCTGTCCCCGTCGTCCTTCGAGTATCACAGAAAAAGATTCCAGTTGTATACTGAATTTCGCTTTAGCAGATAACGATTGGTTGCATGATAGCGACAAGCCGAAATGTGTTTCTCTATCTCGTGAGTCACTGCAAGGATGATATTCGTTGCGCTCTGATATATGTTATATGTTTAACACTACAAGTCTTGGAAGATATTTTATCTCAAAGTCTACAGTATCATACGTTCTAGCTGTGTGTGTTCATTTAGAATTATACACAGGCGGCGAGCTGGCAGAATCGTTAGCACGCCGGGCGAAATTCTTAGCGGTATTTCGTCTGCCGTTAAGTTCTGAGTTCAAATTCCGACGAGGTCGACTTTGCCTTTCATCCTTTCGGGGTCGATAAATTAAGTACCAGTTTCGCACTGGGGTCTATGTAATCGACTTAATACCTTTGTTTGTCCCATCTACGTTTAGCCCCTTGTGGGCAATAAAGAAATACGAATTATACACAGATGGCGATTTTAACTTAAATAGGTTTCACTCGCGTGAGCCATGTCTGCCTGTCTATGCATGTTTTTATGAGTGTCTTCTCATTTCATTACCCTCCTGAACGTATTTTGCAATCGTATTTTGTTCTTTTTGTGTTTTGCCTTTCTGCATTTTCACTTTCCATTACGCTTACACACAAACATTTGTAGAACACTTATCATGTTTACTGAAGGTGTGAAATCGAGTCTACGAGTAGCCTTCATCTTCTTTCATCTATCTCTTATTATTTACACACTATTATATATAGCATTATCCACTTCTATTTCTACAATTATAAATGTTATATTTTATTTCTCTCAAAATTTGTATTTTCTCATGACGTAAACTATATATATATATATGTGTGTGTGTGTGTGTGTGTGTGTGTGTGTGTGTGTGTGTGTGTGTGTGTGTGTGTGCTTATATACATACATATATGTACATACCTACATATATATGTATATATACATGCATATATGGGTACAGGACTTCAAAAAATGTAGACACAATGAGAAAACGAAACCATAAAAACGAACCATTTTTCCAAGAACGAAAAAAAAAAGAACAAACAGAGAAACGAGGCATGCAACATAAAGAACATTCCCCTTCATCAGTTGTGCTTGTTTCATCAACTCTGCGTTTCGAAGTTAAGGACAATACGCGACTTCGTTGAAACAGTCCTTCCCGCAAAGCAAATTAAATAAAATTTGAGATTTTTTGCGGAGGATGAAAGTTGTAACACAAACAGGACAGTGAGAACAAACAAGTAAAAACAAACGGTGAGGGCTGTTGAACCAAGACGATGTGAAAAATTATGAACGCTGGAAAACGTTCTATGAGAAGAGACAGGTAAAAGCACGTCTTGTCTTTACGAAGGAAGTGAAAGAAAGAAAATAGATCACCTTCCGTCACGTGTCAGCGACCAGAGAGTCAAGGAGGAAGAGTGAGAGAGAGAACGGGGAAGGGGAGAGCAGAAGAATAGGGAACGGGTGGGAGAGAAAATCAGAATGGAAGAAGAACAAGAGAGGGAGATAGATAGACAGAGAAGAGATAGGAGAAGAGTGCGCATCGTAATTATTAAGATAAAACTTACTTGGAAAGGGATGCGTGGTGTTCGATCATATAATGATATAAATAATATATAAATATATGCATATATGCATACATATATGTATATACCTACATATATATGTATATATACAATCATATATGGGTACAGAACATCAAATAATGTAGACACAATGAGAAAACGAAAATGTAAAAACAAAAACATAGAAAACGAATATTTTTTCGAAATACGAAAAAAAAATACGGAAAAATAACAGAGAAACGAGACATGCAACATAAAGAACATTCCCCTTGGATCTGACTTGCAAGATTCTGTGTTGAAGCATATACTGTTGTGTCTGGGGAGAGACATTCTCTTTTGGTGTCTTATAATTTAACACACTCACCGGTAAAATTTCCACTTATTTCTTCTTTATTTTTCTAAAATTTTCGTTGCGTCTTGCAGCCTTTTCAACAGTTTTGACTCTGTCTGTTGCTCACACCGCGTTCCTTTTTGTTTGTTTGTGCGCATGTGTGGCGCAGGTGTGTGGATCAGTGTGTGTGTGAGCCTATACATGCATGCATGTATGTGTGTATGTATGCATGTACGTATGTATGCATGTATCTATGCATGTGTGTGTATGCATGTATGTGTGTATGTGCATATGTATCTAATTATGTGTGTACATTTGTATGCATGTATTCTGCACATTTATGTGCTTTCATGTCCGTTTTTGTGTGTTTGTATATGTGTGTGTGTACCTCTGTCTCTTTGTGTGTGAACGTCTGAGTGTGTGTGTGTGTGTTTTGAAACTATGTACCGTGTTTGTATGTACGGATGTGCATCTCCATATGTGTGGAGTGTGTCTCCATATATGTCTTTGTGTGAAGTAAAGTGTGTGTGTATATATGTTCTGTGCCATCTGAAAGACACTTTCCACCCTCCATCTACATACTGTTTCTACTTAGGAGAAGTACATGCATCATTCACATGTTTGCAAGATGGAATAACTGTGTTTTGCATATTGGAACGGTACTTTGGTGTGGAGAATTTGCTATTTATGTATGTACTTGTTCACCATTCCTTTATGTAATTGTTCAACATCTATTCTTCGGCAACCTTAATATAATGAACAAGCACAACCAGTGTAAAAACATCCTACATTTTGTGGTTATCGTAGCCATTTACAACAGACACTGATCTTCGTTAAAAATACTGTATGCTCCACGGCTGGTAAGGACCTTGAAATTGTGCACCACCAGCACCATTGGAAATTGAAGCTATAGCTCTATGTCTAAAGATTCTTCAGGCAATCAGCTATCATATTAAAAGTCTGAAACAGCATCTCCATCAAAAGGGAAAATTCTTGGTTTCAGTTATTTTATAAAGAAAATGCTTATAAAAAAATCAAAATGTTGGTGATATCTGACTAGAAGAATAGTTTCCATTAATGTTTCTGGTGGAACAGGTAATATTTTTTGATCGATCTAATTTGAGCAAAAATATCGTTCACTCAAGCAGGTAACGGCTACAGTCCTCTCACGCTGAAAATGCTGGAGCTTTCCTCCCATACAAGTGAGAAGCCTGCATATTCTGCTTTGAAACTGACACTTAGCATTGCCCACAATAATGATATGGTATACAAAATTTGGTAAGGATCTGGGCAGGCAGAGAATATGAAGCAAGTCATAAGCATCCACTGCTAATTACATATCCTTGACGTTTTGCAAACTCCATCTGCCAACATTAAAACGATAACGTAATTCCGAGCCCCCAAAAGTAACTGTCGGACCTGAAATACAATGCCCTCTCCCCTTAGTTTTCTACATTTTGTGTATTGCATATAAATTTGTTTATAAATATGTAAATATCTATATGCATAAACATGGGTGTTAATCTTCTGAATATTTCCAGTTGTGTATCTCTCTGTCTCCCTTTCTCTCTATATATATGTGACACAGGGCAGCCAGCTGGCAGAACCGTTAGCACGCCGAGAGGAATGCTTAGCGGTATTTCGTCCACCGAGGTCGACTTTACCTTTCATCTGGTTTGCTAGATTCTTTATGTGAATTCGTGTGTTGACACAAATTTTGCTGTGTCTCGGGAGAGATATTATGACAGTATAATTAACACATGCACCGATTCAACTTCACTCCTTTATTATTAGTCAATTGGTTAAACGACAACCAGTACCAAAGCAAGTTAAACAATTTATTAGTTAGTTGCATATCTGACCAATTGACTAATAATAAAGGAGTGGAACTGGAACAGTGCGTGTGCTAATTATATTAGCATAATGACTCTCCCTAGACACCAGTATATATATATATACACACACACACACACACACACACGCACACATATATATATACATACATATATATATATATATATATATATATATATATATATGTTGAGAGGGAGAGGGAGAGATATTCATAGATAGATAGGGTATTACTTAGTCACTTAGTGAGTAAGTAAATAAGTAATTTAGTTAGTTAGTTAGTTAGACGGTTGGTTGGTTGGTTGGTTGGTCGGTTGATTAGCTAGCTAGCAAGCAATTTATTTATCTGAATTACCTATGTTCATTCATTTTAAGGAGAGGACAACATGTCTGCGGCAAGTAAATAACTAAGCACAATATACATTTATACTAAAGACAAGAAATGCATTTAATATTGTCTAGATCTGCAGACAAGTCATTTCTACATTGCTGTATTTCCGGTGCAGAATGCAAGTGGAAGAAATTTTAATATATACGTACACATTAACAGTGGATGACTGTTCGATTTATGAAGTAAAATTGTGAAGTTGAGAAAGTGGTTTAATCTTGTTTTGAAAACGAGTGTGAGAAAGGAAAGAAAGAATAAGCTAGAAGGAGGAAGACAACTGCTTATAGTAGAAAATCAAATCAAACTTAACGGTACTTAATACTTTTTCATGCCAAATTTCGAAGGGGTTCTTAAAAAAATTGGAATGTTTCGGAAATTTTCCGTTTACATATTTTCTTTTTGATTTACAATTACATATTTGAAAAACCTATTTGTGAGAGAATATATAAGGATGTAAACACACTCCACAGTATTTGATGTTCGAGGAAAGTGTGGGAGACTCCTGACGGAGCGTTTAACTGAAATTGGTCAGGGGAATTCACCCCTTCTCTCCACATACCAAAAGCAACTAAAGAATGTTTACAATTTTCTGTATTATCTTATAGCTTCGCTTTCTAATATATTTCAGTCCCTTTAATTTGCACTGTGTTGTGTACAAAATTTATAGTGTTAATTTTCTTCTCGCTTTCATCTAATTCAACCATTCTGTGTGCTTCCATCTGATTCAAGACTGAAGCACATTCAGTTTTCAGGTTCCTATCATGGACATCGACTCAGAGTTGGACATATAATGACTGCCGTCAGACATATGTCAACCGTATTCCCATTAGTTAGCATTTTTTTTTGCGCCCTTTTCAAGCCTAGCCAGGCTCATGGGCCCGGTTTCCCGGTTTCTATGGCGTATGTGTTGCCCTCAGCTGGACGGGACACCAGTCCATCGCAGCGTTACTCAAAAGAAACAGGAAGAAAGAGTGAGAGGAAGTTGGGGCGAAAGAGTACAACAGGGGTCGTCACCACCCCCTGCCGGAGCCTCGTGGAGCTATTAGGTGTTTTCGCTCAATAAACACACGCAACGCCCTCCGACCGCGAGTCCGCTGCCCTAACCACTGGGGCATTGCGCCTCCACATTAATTAGCTTATCGAAGTGCTTTTGTTGCCAATATAAATTTAGTTCATTTTTCTGATTATTAAGGATAAGCAAATAACTAGAAACAATATATGCATTCATATATTATTAATAATCTCAATAACTGCAGATAGGCCGTTTCAGCATATTCTGTAATTTTATTGCAGAAAAATATTACATTATATTATATTTATACCGTTAATGAAAGGGAGATGAAAATGTTTTTTGATAAATAAATGAAAACGTTAGCTAATAATTTTGTCTTGTGTCGATTCCCGATTTCAGAGAGAGAGAGAGAGAGAGAGAGAGAGAGAGAGAGAGAGAGAGAGAGAGAGAGAGAGAGAGAGAGAGAGAGAGAGAGAGAGAGAGAAAGAGAGATAGAGAGAGAGAGAGAGAGAGAGGAGAAAGAGACTGACAAACAGGGACAAGAGACAAACAGGAGGGAGAAAAACAGACAGACAGACAGACAGATAGAAAGTCAGACAGACAAACAGCCGGATGGACAGATGGACAGATGGACAGATAGGCAGGGATGGACAAACTGAGAAGATGAAAACAGAGGTATAAGTACAAAAGAGAGACAGAAAACAAACAGATAAGTACAAAAGAGAGATAAAAATAACACGCATATTTAAACAAGAATAAAAGTGCATAGTATTTAATCATTTATCATATGAAATGTTGAAAACCAATTGATATGAATTACAAATTTTATGAAACATTTTAATATTATATCATTATACTGAGTTCTTTTATTCTCATTTCAAAAATATTTCCGTTTCCGCTTTGTTTTTATCTTTGTCGTAGAAACAAAGGTTGGCAGAAATTTTCCGCAATATTAACGTCAGAGGTTTCCATGCTTTATTAAGAAAAAAAAATTAAGTACTACTGATTTTACTTATTATAAATGATAGCAGGTCTCTTTCAATCAATCATTAACTCTTTCTCTCTCTCTCTCACTGTATCTCTCTCCCTGTATCTCTCTCTCCCTGTATCTCTCTCTCCCTCTGTACCTCTCTCCCTCTCCCTCTGTATCTCTCTCCCTCTGCCTCTGTATATCTCTCTCCCCCCTCTCTCTCTATCTCTTTCTCGGAAAAAGAAACGACATGAGTGATAAAACTCCCGCACATTAAGTAATTCATCCGTCCATTCTTCCCTGAAGAAAACATATATCCCAGCATTGGTCGCAGACAAATGACTAAAACAAATAAAATGACTAAAACGAGTAAAAAGTAAATGATAAAAAGCTAATCCCCTAGCATTTTGTGCTGAATATGTTGAGCTGGGTCCTTTTCAGATAATAAGATGGGTGGGAATAAACTATATTGCCTTTAATTGTGTATTTGCCCCGAACAAAAAGCATTGTCCCAAAATCAATAGATCACAAGTTTGCTTAAAAGAACTTGCATAATTTCGAGGTTGCACATATTTTTCACATTTTTTACATATTTTGAAGCCAAACTTGGTTCGTGGAGTTGTGTATTCGTATATATATATACACGCATGCATATGTCAGTACGTCTTTTGTTTGTGTTGAATTATGTGCACATAATTGTGGAGTTTCACATGTTTTGACGCCAAACATGGTCCCTGAAGTTGTAAATTCTTGGTGTTTCGAATTCATAAATTTGTGTACAGATATTTTTTATTTACACAGAAGTGTTCGTCCAAACCCCATCGTACTCCATATAAAATGAGAAAAATCTATTGAGAAGTGCTCCCTAAAATGTTTAATGATTTCAGTGATATTACACGAGTCTATAACATCGAAAAGAAACGGAATTGAAACTCATATACCAGCACAAGCATATCTGTGTATGTATGCTTTACAGTTTTTCACTCTCAGATACCTGAGAGCTACTAAACATCATAGTCTTTAACACCTACTTTCAGTAAAACGGTAAAGGATAAAAATTGATTTAAAGTCTACCGATGGGATCTAGCCTCTCTGGCCTTCTGGCCATCTCATACATGGACCAATTGGAAAATACGGTGCCTAACATCTGCCACTTATGCGTCTGTCTTTTTTTCGGAATATGTCGACGATATCCTGATATTTCCCTTCTCCGAGGAGGACCTACCGCCATACAACAAAGACTCAGCAACATCGATAACTGCATCAAATTTGAAGAAGACCGGGACGAATCCGGAACACACTCTCTGCTGGATTTCCAAATCAAGATCACAGAGGAGGGTTCCATTTACACTAATTTTTTCAGAAAAGTGGCCAGTAGAAATCTGTTCGTGCACTAGGAATCAGTAGTGCCCACCAGAGCCAAGGCTGCATACGCACAAGATGTTTCTTATTTCTTTACTGACCACAAGGGGCTGCACACAGAGGGGACAAACAAGGACAGACAAAGGGAATAAGTCGATTACATCGACCCCAGTGCGTAACTGGTACTTAATTTATCGACCCCGAAAGGATGAAAGGCAATGTCGACCTCGACGGGATTTGAACTCAGAACGTAACGCAGACGAAATACCGCTAAGCATTTCGTCCGGCGTGCTGACATTACTAGCTCACCGCCTTCGCATAAGGGACAGATATAGTGACACAACTGACAAAGCTATCAGCACCGAGCGGTTCCTCAGGAACTTGACACACAACGGCTATCCGCCATCTTTAGCCAACCGACTGCACCTACAAAACATCAATGTGAGTCTACCACATAAGGTGGATTATAATTCCAAGCTTGAAATGTGCTTCCTTAGACTGTTCTACTTCAATGATAGAACAACTGCAGCTATACAACATGCGATCCACAGGGAAGAATTCAATATACAGATGGTGCTCACCGGTCCATTTTTGTGGACATTTCTGTCGAGAGATGACTTCACAGAAAGTTTTATGAGGTACTTACTATCCAAATGCTCATCACCGACGTCAAAATGTGCTCCAGGGCCTATGTGGTACATGAAGAATTCCGCAATAAATGAGAGATATTCTACACGGGGAGCACAACCACGAAATTGAACATTTTAATAAAAGAACATATGCACACAAACATTTCAAAAAATGAACATCTAAAGAAGTGCTAGACCCTGGATTTTAATGTATACACCAGGAACACCAACACAGTACAGGCAATCTCAGAAGCATGGAGGATGTCTTTATCAACAAAGTGAAACCAGTGAAGAGAGACCAACAGCAGGAAGGAATTATATGAAGCAGACTGGTTACTATAACAACACCAGTGTGCACTTGTCACCTTCCTCCTTCATCCCACAAGAACCTGAGCAACGACTTTTCAACCCCTCGTTTTTTCAATATGTCCTGAAGATGTTATAACCCCGAAATATAGAAATACAAACTGAAGCTGCAACTTTGTTTTGTTTTGTTTTCATTCCTTTTCCTTTTGTAGTTAACTTTGTATCTTTTCGCATTGTTCCTGCCTTACACAAGAAATCTCTTTATATATACATGATTTTTTTTATCTACATGCCTTTCTTTTTGTCCATCTTTCCCTCTGTTTCTCCCTCTCTCTATTTATGTATTTATCTACACAAACGAAATGTTTATAAATACTCCAGGAGAAGAAACATAAATTTGGCTCTGAACATTCTTGACGTTTCATTTTCCCTAACAATCGAACTCGTCAAGACTTCACCGTTTTCGAGAGATTAAGAAGTTATTTAGGTCTACGTCATATTCTAGAATTTCTGCATACTCCGTCTGCCAACATTACAACTATTACATATTTCCGAGCCCCCAGAAACAGCTGTCAGATCTGAAAATCTATGCCCTCCCCACTTTGCTTTCTATCTTTTGTACTCCATGTAAATGTGTACTGTAAATATATAAACATTTATATGCTTATACATGAATGTTTACCTGAATATTTCCAGTTTTTGTTCCTGTCTGTCTGTCTGTTTGTCTGTCTCTCTCTCTCTCCACACACACACACACACACACACACACACACACACACACACACACACACACACACACACACACACATATATATATATATATATATATATATATATATATATATTTGTGTGTATTTGCGTAAATCCATCTCAAGCACTTGACAAAGCCACTGTGAAGCGATGATGCAATAAAGCTATTGAAACCAATTTATTAAAGCTGGAGTATGTTTATATCATAATCTTCTTTAGTTTAATCCTCTTTGCCAATTGTTTATTATTTGTTTTTAATACTTTCACACCACCAGAGTCTTATTTTGACTCCACGAAATATTAATAATTTTCGCAACATTCTTGTCGGGAATTACATCCGATTAAGATGAATACTGTATTTAATCTGTTGTGTGTGTGTGGTTTAATGTCCATTGATGTATTCTCCGCAGAGTGTATTCTTATGTTGCACATATTCTGAGGTTATTCAGAAGCATTCATAGGCGTCAGTATGTCTGTTGGATTCCAAATCGTTCTGTACGGTATATATATTTTTATTTCATTTAAACTGATAATGAATTTAAAAATACGTGACTGATGATTGTTTTTGCCCATTTGCATAAATGTCCAGTAAGCCAACCTCACGTGTTGCAGTTGTATAGAAATAATATATTATCGGAGGAGAATTTTGTAAGGGAAGTAATATTTTATTTATAATGTTATGCTATAGCTAAAATCGTTTCTAAATGTCGACAAATTTTCGTTGAACCCTTTCTCGAATTACACTCGACTACGAGGAATTATATTGTATATTCGTGAGTTAATGTTGGTCTCATATATATATATATATATATATATATATATATATATATATATATATATATGGCAACCTATGTTAAACATAAGTGCATATTATTTGTTCCCAACATGCACTTCACCCCTGCAATTCGATGTTTAAACACAATAGATTATCAGGGTGCGCATTTTATTATATTATGTTACAATGACCAAATGCCTAAATGCAGTTCAGCATCCAATTGCTCGAGGAACATTCAATACTGAGTTTGCAAATAAACATAATAGCGAAAAGTACAAGTATGTAGAGAACCCAAAATATAATATGAAATACTAGAAGTACGTAGAGACCCAATAATATAACATAATAATATATGTGCTTATCATAAAACATATTCTCCGACATTTACTCTGTATACCGTAACCAGTAATATTACATAATATTGTAGTAATCATACCACTATACTGGAAGCAAATTGGATAGTGATATTTTACGTGGAGCCCCAAAAACCCACCAGTAGCAGTCGTACATTTATTTGTACAGAAAAGATGATATATATATATATATATATATATATATATATATATATATATATATATATATATATATATATATATATATATATATATATATATATATATATATATATGTATATGTATATATGTATGTATGAATGTATGTATGAATTGTATATATATGTATATGTATATACATATATGTGTGTGTGTGTGTGTGTGAGAGAGAGAGAGAGAGAGAGAAAGAGAAAGAGAGAGATAGAGAGAGATTTTTATACTTACTCATAACTGAGAATGACAAAAAAAAAAGCAGAAAATGATCAAGGAAAATAGTCGAAGAATATACTAAAAATTATTCCATGAGGGAAGTAGATTTTTTTCCGTCGAGTTTTACTCCCTGTGTGAATGAAAACCTATCGCTCGTGATGTAAACCCTCTCAGGTGAGAGAGTTTGTCGCCCCGGAAATTCATAACATCATCAGTGAGGAGTAATCCATATGTTATCCAATTGAAATGGTTTCCATTGGTATGAGAAATTCCAACTTAATTTTAATACAGCCCATTGTCCAATATATGAAATAAGACAATATTGGTAAAAGTTCCTACGACATATTACTGAGTTTTACGTGTAATCACTTCAGAAGTAATTGATTCTTCCTCGATCACTGTGATTAAGGAACTCTTCATGAGCAGGAGGCTACCCAGACCAAAGAAAATGAATAGCTATTTGGAGGCTGATGGTGTTCTAACATTATTGCCATGAGATAATATGCAAGTCTTGCTCTGCCAGCCTCTCGTGACATGGAAAGTGACATTATTCCTCAGCAAAAGCAAGCACCACGAAAACTAAATCACCAGGTAACACCATTTCACAACTGTACCAACGTATGTACTTTTGAGGATACTAATTAGACAGAGGCTAGTGGAATTTGTAGACTTACAATTAAGAACAACTTGGCTGGTGCTGCATCTTACCAACTACAGAAGAGTGAAAATCATATTTCATATTGGTGAGTTTTAAATTCTCATAAGAAAAATAGTCGCAACTAACTACTAAAATCATTCTCTCCGGAATTCGAACGATTCTGCGGATCAATCACAAGGATTCTTATTAATTTATCTACCTTCAGTGGTTCAATTATACTTAGGTAGATAAAAATATAGATCTCCACACATCCCATAAAGAAAAATGAAGGCATAGAGTTTGCAAAAAGTGGATATATAAAAAATAGAGGGAAAATATGGTTTTATTTCCTTATGAATGCAAAATAATATTTAAAAAGTAAAAATGAAGAGTAGTTACGATAAGTATCCATACGCGGATAAAAAATCACCAGTTATGTCCAGTTATGCACGACAACTCTGACAGTGATCCTCTCTTATTAAATCCACATGACTTATTGGTGCCAGAAAGCATACATTGAAAATCATTGTTCTCTAAATATCCCTTGTTTTATACTCCTAGATTATCAATATGTTAACCGATAATGTTCTGCATACGCAAGACTTTTGTAATCGGTTTTTCTTCCCCATATATTACATAGTCATTATTTGCTTGTGAATGAAGGTAGCAAGCTGGCAGAACAGTTAGCACGTCGTACAAAATGCTTAGCGGCATTTTGTCCGTTTTTATGTTCTGAGTTCAAATTTCTCCGAAGTCAATTTTGTCGTTCATGCTTTCGGGGTCGATGACAAAAAAGTACCAATTGAGCACAGGGGTTGATGTGTTCGACAAGCCCCCCCCCCCGCCCAACATTTTAGACCTTGTGCCTACAGTAGAAAAGATTATCAATTATTGAAGGCCCAGCCTGGTATAGCGCTTCGTTCACATGATAATGAATTTACCCCATCTTGTTGATTTTTGAATATCCACAAACCATTTTATTTTGTATCTCGACCTTCTTCAGTTTTTCTCCCCCATTCCCTTCAGTGGCATCCAGCTTCGATATGCTTCCTGTCATTAAAAGAGGAGGGAGTGGTACTGCTGGGCGGTGATGCCTTGGGTTTATCAGCTCCAGGAACATACGACACGGTAATATCGTCCATCACTCTTAAGGAAGTTAGTCATTTTATTCACATCGTAGATAATTACGAGGAACAAGGGTGGCTGCCACATATTCTTATTCCTTTCATTAGAAGTACATGTCCGTTTTTATTTCATTAGATTATATGATTAGCAGAATCGTTAAACAAGGGAGTTACGTGCCTAATGCTATTTATGTTATGTGTCAAAAGCTATTTATCTTTTGATTTTAAATTCTGAAGCGATCGGTTTGGTTCTTCATTCTTCTATAGTCGACAAAATAAATGCCAGGTTATTCTAGAATTAAACACAGTGCTAACACTCTACACAATGTGTGATATTTTGCCAAAGTTAGAAGTTTTTATCATATCTCGTTACAGAGTAGAAGGTGGAGGCCTCCCTGAATAACAGGATCGAGACTAATTTTTATCAATTTCATTTAGCTGACAGCGCTATAGATAAGGTATTCATGCAATTATACTTTTTTCGCTGTTTTGAGAAAGGTATACCCATTGCAACGTTCAATATTCATATTTATATATCAAACTATTTCACATGAACTTAAATAATCACTAGGAGTCTTATAGAATAAATAATGAACTTTTGTCAAATATCTAAGTCTTTGCTCGTCAAAGTAGGAGTTTCTTTTTCTGTCCTTACAAGTATTCTTTAATGCAAGAGCATTGCAAGTAACTGTGTACTAAGCAATGTAGTGCCT
>NC_142928.1:76005684-76063184 GCF_046866305.1 Octopus bimaculoides | reverse complement strand
ATTATTTGTAAGCCTAGTACTTATTCTATCGATCTCTTTTGCCGAATCGCTAAGTTACGGGAACGTAAACACACCAGCATCCCAGCATCGGTTGTCAAGCGATATTGGGGAGACAAAAAACGTGGTATAATTATGAAGTGAAAATATGTAGAAAACAAATAAAAAGGGGAAGAGAAATGCCTTCATTTCTCATAGTTTTAATATCGACTTAGAAAAAAATATAAATACATTTTTTATGGATGGTAAAACTCTCATAAAATGCAGTGTTATCCAACCGGTTTTCGCTATGTACATTAGCTTTTCAAGAGACATTGTGAAGTAATCATTCCTTGAGACAAAGGAATAACGCCACTTTGGATTTCTTGAAAAGTAAGAATGAATGGAGAGAGTGGATAAAGGGAGGCAATAGGTGGCGAGGGGGACAACTACCTCCTAAACATTATTGAATAGTGGTAATTAGATTTGATTTTGAAATAGGAATGTGTAGGGATCAGGTGGTAAAGTTTATATATTAAGGTGTGGTCCGTACCTTTGAATGAACTGATTTTCCGTGTTTTGGTGTTCTTGTAAAGAGATTGAATCTTTGCATTGGTATAATGGTGAAATATGGAAATTCCGTGTTTTATTTCTTGCGCATCTGTCAATATGTTAGCTCAGAGCTATCTTCCTGTATTGAAGAAAACGAATCTGTTCTTTATGCAGCGTAACTCTGCGTCTTAAAGTAAGGCTCATTTGGCCCACATAATTGTGGCCACAATCTGAGCAGGTTAGGACATACATTAGGTTCTGGGAGGCACATGTGAATTTGGTCTTAATTGAAAATTTTTCTCAAACATGGAAACGTGGAAAGACCATACAGAGAAAGGCCCCACAGAAAATGCGAATTCCGAGCCTTAAGTTAGGTATGAGCAAGCACCACAATTAGGTTGGTGTCGTATGTGTTGAGTACAGGTTTGCATTTGTTAGGAGTCTCTTAAGTGATTTGTATTGTCTTTTGTATTTGAGGAATGTGTATTCAGAATGTTCATTTTTGGGTCGTATGTGAACATTTTGTACAATTGTGTTGTATGTTTCATTGTTTCTTGGGTTGTGGGTTGATATGTATGGGAGTGATCTAAAGTGAGGTGTGGTGTTTTGTTTTATTGTCCTTAGTGAGTTTGCATCCAAATTTTTGGCACGTTTAACAAGTGCGAGTGAGTATTGACGTTCAATGAGTGTTATTTTGAGGTCTTGTAGGCGAAGTTCCCAAGTAGTCGTATCGAATAAAATTGTAGATTCTTTTTGCTAGATTAAATGAGATGTTTATTTTGGCGTGTTTAGGATGTCATGAACTGAAAAGGCGATATTGTTTTGAGTCTGTTGGTTTGTGGTAGATGTCGTTTGTAGTTTGGTTGTTGGATATTTTTAAAATCAAAATGTCCAGAAATGGGAGCTGCTCATTGCTATATTCCATTGTAAACTGAATATTGGAGTTTATATTGTTCAGTTGTAGATTTGAAGTACAGAATTTTATCATAGGTTTCATTCCAGATGATAAAAACAATCTTCTAAATATCTTTTCCAGTTTTCTCTTATATACTGGTGGAATGGGGGTCCAAATTTTTGGAGCGAAAATTCATATAGGGTAGATTCAATGCAACCCATTAGTCGGTTCGCAAGGACAGGCGCTGCTTTTGCTCCCATGGCAAAACCACATTTTTGGCGGTACATATATATATATACGTAGGACTAGCTGTGTGGTTTGCTTACGAACAACATGGTTCCGGGTTCAGTCCCACTGCGTGTATCTTGGGTAAGTGTCTTCTACTATAGCCTCGGGCCGACCAAAGCCTTGTGAGTGGATTTAGTAGACAGAAACTGAAAGAAGCCCGTCGTATATATGTATATATATATATATATATATATATGTGTGTGTGTGTGTGTATATGTTTGTGTTTTGTGTGTCTGTGTTTGACACCCAACATCGCTTGACAACCGATGACGGTGTGTTTACTCATCCGTAAATTAGCGTTTCGGTAAAGTAGACCGATAGAGTAAGTACTAGGCTTACAAAGAATAAGTTCTGGGTTCGATTTGCTCGACTAAAGGCGGTGCTCCAGCATGGCCACAGTCAAATGACTGAAACCAGTAAAAGAGTAAGAGAGTATATATATATATATATATATAAACAAAGGAAAACGTTGCACAATCATACTTCAAGCCCTCAGTTCTACCTTTAGTTAAGAGAAAGAAACGGGAACGTTTTACAAATAATACGTTAGATCTTTTATATTCTTACCCATACCGCTAATTTCTCAATAACTGAGCGTAACATGTTACATAGAATGCAAAACTATACAGTATGAATCAGTACAGACGTCTTCGGACAACATGCACAACAAAGTGATATCACCGAAAGTGAAATTCTCTTTGTCACGTGAGATTTAGAATTGCGAGAGCATATTTTTACTCTCGTTTTTTTCTGAGACTAGATTAAAACCATCTCCAAGTGACCATAAACGTATAGAACACACCAAAACACCACTGAAACATATACTCATCATATCTCTTGGATAAGCATACGGAATACATGCATACATTTGCAACACCCATCGCCTCACTAGTCCGAGCAGCGTACCAGAATGTACACAGCTCATAAGTGCAGAGAAACAACAAACTTCGCGAACTGACAGAGTCAAATTAGTTTGTAGTCACTGTGTTCACACCCAGAAGTTACACACTTTGAGAAATAGACAATTCATCACTGCATGTCGAATCTTACAACATGGTCTTCAGCAAGACAAAGACATACAAGTTGAAAGATGGGTTTGTGTATCTCATCTTGACGTTCGACCTGCCTAACGTAGGACTGACTGCACGATTGTTTCACGCACATGCTCGTCAGATTAAGTCACTTCTTTTTTGTATATGCGTTAGTTTACATCTGTAACACCTAGAGTACCTTAATTTCACTGAAGTCTTAGCAATAGTTACGGTGATAATTCCATCATCAGACTTATATTTAAAACATTACCCGTAATAATGGAAATAGTATAAAAACCCGCCTATCTATCAGTGTTTCAATACTTACTTACATATTCGTATCTCAGCATATATGGAGGCATGTGTGTGTGTGTGTGTGTTTTATATATATATATATATATATATATATATACATATATATATATATATATATATATATATATATATATATATATATATATATATATATATATATATATATATATATATATATATATATATATATATATATATATATATATATATATATATATATATACATACATATATATATATATATATATATATATATATATATATATATATATATATATATATATATATATATATATATATATATATACATACCATACATACATATATATATTGGGTCATCCCATAATTAATGCGGTGTTTTTTTCAATTGTATGAACTAAAAACGGAAGGTGACGTGATAAACTATCTGCATCAACTTGCTAAAAGAGCAGGTAGTAATTTTACATTCCCTTATTCTTAGTGCAAGTTTTGAAGAATGCAGTTCGACTTTGACAGTTATTTTCTCGAAGTTATAATGGAAGTGACAAAGGAATATGTTCAGCATATTTAGCTTTATGAGTACAATCAAGGCAACAATAGAACAATAAGTGCGAGGAATATTAATGAGGTATATAGGGATCGGACACTAAACGTGTCAACAGTGCTTCCAGATATTCCGAACCGGAAACTGCAGCCTACAAGACGAGCATTGTAACTGTTGAGGAACTAGAAGAGTAGCTTGGATTTGGTCATTAAACCATTCGTTGACATCTGCGTGTCATCGGAAATTGGGTCACACTCTTTCCGACTCTAATCGCACACAGAGAATGAATGTGTGCTCTTCTTTGCTGTCAGGCCTTACGAATGAACGTTTTTTGGACCGAGTAGTGACTGGTGACTAGAAATGGGTTCTCTATAAAAATGTTAAGCGCCAGAAACAGTGGACAGAAAAAGGAGAAACACCAGCACCACAAGCTAAAGAAGGTGTTCATCCACGCAAGGTGTTGTTATATGTTTTGTAGGATATGAAAAGTTTAGTCCACTTTGAACATTTAAACCCAAACCAAACGATAATAAAGGAGATCTACTTCATGCAGCTTGAGCGGCTTAAGTCAGCGCTAGAAAAAAATGACCATCTTTGGTATCAAGATGAAAGGTGTCCTTCCATCAGGATAATGCTTGGCCACATACAGCGAGGATGATATTCCATTCCAAAGGCTGGAACAGTTTGAATAGGAAACGATGCTCCGCCCACCATGTGCGTCGGACATTGCCGCATCTCATTACCCTTTATTCCACTGTCTCCAAAATCACTTATTTGAGTTATTGATTTTGTGGATGAGGTCAGAATAGTACCGGAGGAGTATTTATTGTCACGGACAAGTGAATTTTGGAAGAGGAACCTTGCAAATCTATCGAATAGATGGAAGGGCAGCGTAGAAAATGAAGGAGAGTATATTTTGAATTAAAAAAGAACTTTGCTTATCTCTTAATTTTGAAAAATAAAGTAAGTATAAAAAAAACATTATTTATGCGATGATCCAATACTCACGCGCGCGCACACATGCACACATGCGCACACACATACACACGCATTCAGATGTAGTTGGTTATGTAGAGCAACTTACGTTCTTGTGGCCTTTTACTAAGAGAAGCGCTCTTTCACATTTCCCGTGATAGCGTTTTATTATATTCTAAGTTTACTTCATGATTTTCTAATCTCTTCGAAACATTGTTAGATACTGAAGTAATGAAACTGACGTCACTTTTCGTGTTGTTCTTGCTGATGATAATGATGATGATGAGAAGGACGATAGTACAGTTGTTTTTGCTGTTGTTGTTGGTGATGGTGGTTATGCTGCTGAAGGGAGAGGCGGACGACGACGATAACTTTTTCGGATAGCGATAGGGAATATCGATCATGAAATCCGGTATTCTTGTCGATGATGGAGACGGTTGATGTTGTTGAATTAATTTTTGCTTCCCGGTCATTATGGCTTTACCAAAGCAGCTTGTTTCCGATTACTTTGAAGTACAATGGCCGTTAAGTATTTCAAGTGTTTGAAGAGTCTTTGAAGGCTTCTGTTTTGTCTGGCCTATCGTAGAGAAATGGGTTTTCTTTGCCCAGCACTTGTTGTTTTAGCATTGATTGCCCTTGGTATTTCTATTGCTTTCGTCACCGCTGATTGTTGCTCTAGATATTTTGCTATTGCTAATGTAGCTTTCCTTTCATATAGATATTAACTTCTATAGTACTACTTTGAAGAAAGTTTAGCATGTGAGTAAATGTCTATATGTGTTTCAGGATCATACATACGTCCATGCGAACGAGACTGTGCATATTTCCTTGCGACAGAATTAATAAAGGAGCATTTTTGTGTATTGATGCGATTGTGTAAACATTTGTGTTGACATGTTACAGGTATATGTGATTAACAGGCAAATATTTACATACACAAAATATATGTATACATGCAAATTTACACATATACATGTACATTTATATTGACAGATAGGTACACAAAAAACAAACAAAAAACTGAACTGACACACAGTCATGCACACTACAGATGTTCAGGTATATATATATATATATATATATATATATATATATATATATATATATATATATATATATATATACACATGGATTCGTATACATGGATTCGTAAATGTTTGTGCACCAGCTGTATAAATAAGTTTGTGTCGGTCTGTTCAGATGTATCTAATATGTGCGCGCGTGCGTGCGTGCGTGCGTGTGTGTGTGTGTGCGTGCGTGTTTGTGTGTGTTTGTGTGTGTATACATACATACATACATGCATATATATATATATATATATATATATATATATATATATATATATATATATATATATATATACGTGTGTGTGTGTGCGTGTGTAAGATCATACATGTGCAGGATCATACATACGTACATGCGAACAAGACTGTGCATATTTCCTTGCGACAGACTTTATATGGGAGCATTTTTGTGTATTGACGCGATTGTGTAAACATTTGTGTTGACAAGTATGCTACAGGTATATGTGATTAACAGGCACATATTTACATACAAAAGATATATGTATATTTAAATTATGAATCATGTATTATTTAAATTATGAATAATATTCCTTTCGATAATCTCAATATTATTACAAAACTTCTTTGTAGACGTTATTTTCTGTTTCGTCGACACTAATTTTCAAATTACTGGAGTCCGTTGCTCTACTCATAACTGGCCGTGTGTAAACATCGGAGTGGGTAAAAATACACCTACACGATCTAATGTCTGGCCCTGTGCGTGTTTGCTGTGAATGCGTGAGCGGATTCATTAGGGTTTCAAAAAATCAAACTAAGACTTACCTCTCACTGTGCTATGTGAATAATGTTTGGATGTTCTGACACCATGTGTTATGTTGATTGAGAAAACATATGTAAACAACAGCCGCTTCGATTAGCCGTTTCGAATCCTGCTTGAGACTGACACACCTTAATAACCACTAAATAATCACACACACTATATACTGACATACACTCTTTTTCTATTTTGCTTTCGCTATTAACTGTCCTTGCGACCCCCTTCGAATCTATGTTGGGGCCACGAACTATGCGATGAAAATCCAGAGTTACTCATGGTCGGTGAACTTTTAATAAATATGCGAAGGTGGTTTATCAATTCAAAAATCGATACCCACGATATAATCATACTGTCTGATTTTTTAATGCCAAAAACCTTCCTGACGACCGTCTTTGTAATCCCGAAAAATATCGGTCCAGCCGTCTGGCCATGAAGAGGGAACAGACAAACAGACGGACAGACAGAGGGAAATAACGCCCATTATAGTAACATAATGAATCTACCTATCTACGATGGGAAATAAAGGATAGTATTGCAAATCTATACCCTCTAAGTTCACGAACTATACGGGATGGGGGTATCCAGAGTTAATCCACGTCGCCGGAATTATAACAAAAAAAAAATTTCAAAGGTGATTTATTAATGCAAAACTGAATATCCACTAAATAATTATACTTTTTTTACATTTTTGTCGCTAAAAACCTTCCTGACTACCTCCTTCGTAAACCCCCAAATCTTCGTAACCATTGGTCCGTCCAGCTGTTTGACCGTGAAGAGGGAACAGTCAGACAGACGGATGGACAGACAGAACGTCCATTATAGTAAGATATATATATTTACTTAATAGTGTATGATTGATCTGCATTTGATAGATGCATTAGATTGCCACCGTAGTATTTAAAAATACGAAGTTCATTACTTTATTACTTTGCAGTAAATACATGCAATAAGCTCCGAGGCCATATTTACCTTCCTACACATATATATCTATCTTCCATAGCATGGACTATAGATGTTTTCTTTAGTGGCTATCATTTTACTGAAAACTGGATTTTTCACATTCACTTGAGCTACATTATTGGTGATCACATCTATTACTTCATTTCAAGCGTTCATCTCAATGTAGTTGTATCTCATGAAGCGAAAAAGTGGTAATTTTGAGGTTTTACTCTTTCCGCTATATGAAGATATTTAAAATGAAAAGCGTCAGCGAATAAATCATCAGTTATGATAAAAGAAACTCTATTGATTAAGTCTCGCTCAATATATTACTGGTAGTTTAGTGATGAATGCCGAAATTACCAAAGCCAAAACGAGGCCGCCAAGGTTTCAATCTCGAATATAGAATCAAAAGAGGTTATTTGAATTCGCAGAACATAATACACTATCAATTTTGCCAAGTAGATGGAAGAAAGAAAGCGTTCCGTGATTATTAGAGCCCATCGTTAATGCTAGAACTGAGAGCCTCACTTGGTGTAATCATTCTTAATATGTGTTTTAGTATCGGAGAAAAGAGAATTACAAATGTGAACACAGTGTGTTCCATCGCATAATGTGAGGAAACAGAACGTGATACAATATAATGTCCGTATAACTACTTTCGATTTTCTGTCAACAGAATTTGTTTTCATTTCTCGCTTAATTAATAGTTTATCAATTGCGTCATTGTGGAATCACCAAGATATTAATTACGATAAAAAGGAAAGCATTTACATATGCCATAAACAGAATCATTATATAGTTCATTCAGCTTTAAAAACAATTTTTTATTCTTTTAGAACTTTATTTCCAGATATGGTAAAATAGATAAAAATGAATATTTACAACTGTGATGCCATCTATTTTATCGCCGTGAATCTCAAAAGTTATTATAAGTTTCTGTTAAGTTTTCAAAAGATTTTCATAATTACCTCAAATTTAATTTATATAGAATATTAAAAATATTCTGTTTTTTTTCTTGAAATATCGTTTTACAAAAACTCGTTGACCAGCATGAATATATTCAAGATATAACTAAAAAATAGCGTGAAGCTGTATCCGGAACCACGGCCTGCATATGCAACGTTAGTGGATAAGATGAGAATCAATGTCCACAAAATTTTACACACAGGCACACACTCACATATATTATACAGCCATATGTACTTCATATTTGATGTATAAACATCAAAGAATAATCCACATTAATTAAGAGCTCAGTTAATAACCTGTCATTAGGCGCCAACACGTTTTTACATGGCAATAAATCCAGGTGGGACCGATCTGCACGTATGAACACGTAGAGTTCAAAAATTATTTGTGATCAACAGCTATTTCATTACGATAAACATTATTAAATGTATAATTATATAATTCTGTTACAGAATAAATTTGAATTGAATTAATTAAAAATCTGTGTTACCCAAATTACCAACGCTTACCTGATTAACATAGTACCAAGTTTCTAGTGGTATGGATACAAACGGCTTTTAAATAAATTTTAATAAGCTTAATTCAGATTGGTTAATTATGTATCACAATTACGTAACTGTATACCTATACATTTAATACATACATGTTTATCGTAAAGAAGCGGCTAAAGAGCACTATTGAAGTATACCCTATATATTAATCTTGTGCTTTTCATTTTTCTTATAATTGTATGCGTGTGTGTGCGCGCGTCTGTGTGTATGTGTGTTGCGTCTGTGTGTATGTGCATGTGCAAGCATATAAAAATAAATGTATACATGTATAACAGATATGTACTAAGGAATGACAGTGTGGTAAGAAGCGTGCTTGGCAACCACATGGTTCCGGGTTCAGTCTCACTGCGTGCAACCTTGAGCAAGTGTCTTCCACTGTAACCATGGGCCGATCAAAACCTTTTGAGTGGATTTGGTAGATAGAAACTGAAAGAATCCCGTCGTGTATATATATATATATATATATATATATATGTGTGTGTGTGTGTGTGTGTGTGTGTGTGTGTGTGTGTGTGTGTGTGTGTGTGTGTGTGTGTGTGTGTAATTGTGCGTCTACGTTTGTTCCCCCACCATTGCTTGACAACCGATGTTTGTGTGTTAAAGATGCCGTAACTTAGCGGTTCTGCAATAGTCACTGATAGAATAAGTACTATGCATACAAAGAATAAGTCCTGGGGTCGATTTGTTCGACTAATGGTGGTACTCCAGTATGGCCGCAGTCACAATGACTGAAATAAATAAAAGAATAAAAGAATATTAATTATACAATATACTAACATGATACGTACAAATCTAAAAGTGTACAAGGATAATTCTGTATATATATACAGAGACATAGTTACAGACATCGTGCATACACATGTGTAAGCCATCAAACTGATACGTGACACTTCGTTATACTTTAATTAGTTAAGCATCATAGTTGGAGAAATCAGACTAAGTGCCACATATATTTATAACTACAGTTCTATATTTAAGAGATGAGGAATTAAGTACATTAATTACATTATTTATATTTAACGGATATCTTTCCTCATCTTCTTTGTTGTTAACACAACGTTTCGGCTGATATAGCCTCCAGCCTTGGGGAAATTTCGAACATGAGTTCTCATTGCAAAGGTATTTTTCGATGATGTTATTATCATCATCATCATCATCATTATTATTATTATTATTATTATTATTATTATTATTATTATTATTATTATTATTATTATTATTATTATTATTATTATTATTCAGGTCAGTGCCTGGAATCGAACTCGGAATCTTGGGGTTAGTAGCCCGCATTCTTAACCAGAGTGGTGTTTTTAAACTTGTGAATAATAATAGCCCCTCGCTGGATAACAACATGGATGTGCTACACCGGGCTCCCCATTCATAAACAAATCTCATCTAATAACATCGGTGGAATTGAATAAAAGAACCTGTGGAAGACTTGAAGGAAGCGGTCTTTTAACGAAAATAATAAAATGGAACGAAATATTACCGCCATACAAAGCACAGTTTCTGCTATGCACGATGTCTCAGTGAAGCATGTGCGAAACACACACGGGAAATCAACGCCGGAAAGTTTATAAATTATAGAATAGAAATGAAAGAAAACAGTAAATACATAAATTGAGTAATTACGCATATATTCGAATGTCTACACAATCATATCTACATTTTGATGTCCATAGGACTCAACGTACACCTCAATGTTTACACAATTACGTGAAATTTATAGGACATACATTCACGCATATGAAAACAGGTGTCACAAACAAAGCAAAAGCAAAAACAAACTATTTTTTAATTTTTCGAACTAATACAGACAGAGTGAACAATTCATAAGTTTAAAAACACCATAAAAATCTGTGCTTGGAGATAAATCTATCAACAACAAAAAAATATATACAGGCGAATACAGATCTGTTAGCCTTAAGAAACTATGTTACGAGCAATGTTTACATGCAGACAACTCGGAGGCGGCGTTGTCTCAAAAAATTAACCTTAAACAGACACATCCGTCCCCTAATGTCAACGTCGAAGCTCGTCATGCCTTACTGATGACAAAGCAAAATACACACCGGAATGGTCATCAACCGTATTACAAAGGGCCAAGTACTCGAATGATGAACCAAATTCAATTCGAAAAAATCAGCTGCTGGTTCAAATCTTCCCGAAACACAAGAGCTGGAATTATCCGACAACCGGAATATTCCAATAGATGGCCACCCATGCTCGTCGTCAAATAACAAAAAGAAAAAGAACGAAAATTGGTATAGAGAAGATAATGAAGTTCTTATGGCCTTCTAGCATGCCATATATTTCCCCACAAATAAATCTAATACTGTACAAACCAACTTAATCTGGAGACAGAAACACCTTGAAGTAAGACTCTATATAGACAATAACAAACTTGCTAACATCAGAAGAAACATTATGAAAAAGAAATTACTAACTGAAGTAGAGATTGACCAAATTAAACAAACAGTAAGGGATAAAAGAAAAGAAGCTGCAGCTAAAGACGATATTGCAGAGGAAATAATTATAGACCAAACCAGGGATGATGAAAATGCAGTAATTTTTGAAAGAGTTAATGTAACTGATAGGCAAAGTGTAATACTCTCTGAAACAACCATAAACACTAAGGCAGGTGAAAATCAAATAGAGGAAGAAAGTCCGACAGAAATTGACCCAACAGAACTACATGATCTAAAAATTCAAACCACGATTCAATGGCTGAAAATTAAAGAAACTAGTATGAATGAAAGCGATACTCTCCCAAAAATTCGCAATTCTAACCAAAAACTGAAAATAATTGATAAAATCCGCCTTGCACTTAAGGATATAATTTCAGCTAATGGTGTTAATATTACAGATCTCGACCATCTGTATTATACATCTGCGAACATCTCAACGATTCAATGTGGTGAAAAGATTAGAAAACGACAACATTCCCTCAAAAAGCCTTTTTGGCAAGGGCGTACTCAACACCAAATCAAGCTACTTAAGTCTGACATAGAATGTTTAAACCACCTTAAGTTTCACAAGCCTATTAAACCTACAAGAACCATAGGTATGAAAAGCGTTAGATTCTTTAAAGACAACAACATGCTCAAGAATAATCCCAAAAATGTTTACAGAAAAATGGGGAAAATACCAGTTACAGTAAAGTCTTTCCCATCAAAAGAAGTGCAGGAATTTTGAATTAAAGTTTGGGCAGAAGAAAAAAACACACAATGGAAAGGCCCCTCAGATTAATAGAATATCTACAGACTTAGATTCCTTAGAAGAGCAAAAGTGGGAGGGTGTAACGTTAGAACATATAAGATCTGCTCTCAGGAGGTCAAGCAAATGGAAGTTTCCAGGAAAGGATAAAATTTCCAACTTCTGATTAAATGCCTTACCAGAAAGCCATGAACTGCTAACAAAACTTTACAACAATGTTTTGCAACATCCTAGTATGATTCCCTCTTGGCTAGTTAATGGTTTAACACTCCTACTTTAAAAAAAATTAAGAAACAAATGAACCAAAAAATTATCGACCGATAACCTGCTTAACAACAAGGTACGTTTACATCTGTTTTGCTCATTAGGGAATATGCCACTTTCTATTAAAAAACTATAGGTATATTCAGTCAGGACAGATGTTAGCGATATATAGTAGCCCAAGATCAATGCTTACCTAGAAGATACTACCAGGCCAACATATTAAAGAACGGTAGCTTTCCAACATGTCGCGTATGTCAACAACAAAATGAAACCATTGATCATGGTGTCTCCATGTGCAGTGGTCTTGCGCCCACAGAGCATCCCAACAGGCATGATAGAGCTGCACAATTTATTTACTGCTTAATTTGCATAAAGCTGGAATCGCCACACGATAAAAAAAACTGGTGGGAACACAAACCACCTCCTGTGCTTGAATATGATCATATCTCACTCCTCTAGAACTTCACCATTCAAACTGACAGAAAGATAGATGCAAATAGGCCAGACATTATATTGAAAACGTCAGACAAAAATCATGCCTCCTCATTGATATGACTGTCCCAATCGATATAAACGTATCTGTTAAGACCTACCAAAAACTGAGCAAATATAAAACTCTTGAAATAGAAATTAGAAAAATGAGGAACCCGAAAACTAAAACAATACCGGTAGTCATAGGTGCCCTAGGAGTGATAGCAAAAGGGTGAGATTGCTACCTAGCTCAGATACCAGGAAACCCCAAAATGGCCGAAATTGCCCATATCCTACGTAAAATACTGACTATGTAATCTCAAATTTTAAAACAAACATAATTTTCTTGTTTTCTTAAACATTCTCTAGAACAATACTATGTACAAAACCGAATATATGGCACCCTAGGCATAACACCAACATGAACTTCTAACTTGTTGTCTCTTGAGGTCTCAGGGTGAGACTTGGAGCCAACTTGTACAAATGCAAAGCAAAAGTCAAACGTAAAATAATAATAATAATAATAATAATAATAATAATAATAACAACAACAACAACAACAACAACAACAACAACAACACCAAAAAAGACCTCAGGAATGAGAACCCATGCCCACAGAGGGCTAAAGATAGAGGGCATAAACAAGAAAAGACAAAGGGATTAAGTCAATTACATCAACCTCAGTGCGTAACTGGTACTAACTTTATCGACCCCGAAAGGATCTGCCAGCTCTCCGCCTTACGCCAGCGTAATGTTGACATATCATGAATAAAAAGGGAATAATATTACCATTCCTCGTAATTTGTAAATGTTTTCAGTATTTACAGGAAAGAAATATAGAAAATATTCCTGGACGAGTTATTTATATTACTTGAAAATTCTTAATAACAGAATTTTAAAAACCACAAAGACAGTGTAAATACTAACATCCAATTTACTCTGGAGGCGTATAAAATCTTTCTTAGATATGCTAGAGATAAATTGGAAAATACTAACTGATATGTATTATAAACCTATTGACTCAAGACAATACCTCCATTTTAGATCATCGCATGCGAAACACGTTCAAGTTAAAATTCCATGTGATTTAGAAAATTTGGATGAGAACAGTGAATTCCTCAGCATGAAATTAAGTAAAGGACGAATAGAAAGGGTTAGATATTATAAGAAAACACATTTGAAAGTTTATTTAATAATTGCATTGAAAGATGAACAAATTTACGTTCAGGAAATTTGAAAGAAATCTATATAAAATGTTTTAACATATTTCCCAACTTTTAACCCACAGACGTTTACATTCTCTGAAAGCAATCTTCAGTAATTATTTATATTACTTCAAAACGAATCCACGAGAAAAAAATTGGAAGGCATTCACTCGCTGAGAATAAAATCGAGCGACATTTTTAAAATAGATATTACCGAACATAGAACTCCACACATAAACTAAAGAAGTAAAAGTTAGAAAATGTGACAACTCCAATTATGTATTAGGATACGAATTCCATTCAAAGAAGGAACTAATTTCACCATTGAAATCATAATTTTTTTTTTTTTCGCAAATTTAATTCATGTTTTGAAATGAACAAGTTGATAAGAACATTTCATTAAGTCAAACTGGCCGCGTAGCACTATCTGAGCAACAAGTTAGGTAGGCAAAGAACCCTCTTGCAAATCTTACCCGTATTATCTCTTTACCAGTGTAACTATTCAGCTACGGACCATGAACGTGTATGAAAACGATGAAATGCAAAGAAATAAATGCCTTATGTTTTAATTGTCACAGCTTTGTTGCGTTCTCTGGATTACGAACATTGAAAAATATATTATTGCGTCACTACTTACTTAATATTACCTCGGTTACCATCATAGGAATGAACTGTCTATTCTTCTTTTATTTCGTTATACATTGGTTCTTGAAATCATGCAAAAATATTTAATAGTATTGTATTTTTAAATTAGTTAAAACATTTCATAAACCTCAAGCTATTCAATTATAGTTGAAAGCGGTTGGAAAGACGCATGACTATTTTTGTTCGATATTGAAATTATGCAAAAATGTTCCATGGCATTATATTGTGAAAATTTAATAAATCTGAGGTAAAAAAAATAAATATTTTAGTGCATTTTAAGACTACTTCTCATATACGTATATATATATATTATACATATATATATATATATATATATATATATATATATATATATATATATATATATATATATACATACATATATATATGCATATAAATATATATATATATATATATATATACACATATATACACATAAATATATATACATATCCATACATACATACATATATATATATATATATATATATATATATATATGCATGATATATATATATTGAATGAATACATATATATAAATTTACACAGATATATATGTTGCGTCTGATTGCACGCGCGCGTGTGTGTGTGCATGTGTGTGTGTATGTGTGTGTTATATGAATACAAACACACAAAAGCACTCTTATAAATGCAAATAGTCGTGGTAGTGTCTTTGCAAATATTGTTGAGTAGAAATTAACTTTACGAACAAAACTAAAATAATTCGACCGCTGTATCATCCGACTTCGCCGGAATTAATTCCACAAGCCACATCCGGCTGAATTTTGTCGTCTGGCTTGATATTTAAAGTAGTACTGTATACACGCGTATATACATCTGTGTAACCTCTCGCACCTGTATATATATATATATATATATATGTATATATGTGTGTGTGTGTGTGTGTGTGTGTGTGTGTGTGTTTGTTGTGTGTGTATGTATGTATGTATATATATATATATATATATATATATATATATATATATATATATATATATATATGCGTACCTATGCACTCAAAAGCCTGCAGACTAATACACGAAGTCTCACACATAGGAAACGATAGCAATAAATATCTTGCAAATATAACATTATTTTTTCTTGAAAATGATGGAACTTGCTAAATATGAAGTGGATATATATTAGAGAAAGAATGTAATGAAATAATACGAATAGCTAAGTATAATAATGCTGTCAGCTTAGGAAGGTATTGAACACGTTAATGTCTTGCCGTTGATGCTAGAAATAATATATTCTCGTAAACATATTTGTAATTTATTTTATCCTTTAGTTGTTGCAGTCATTGGCCGGTGATTATGTAAGAGCAGAACCTCGGAAGATTTGTGGCGAAAGAATCGATCCCAATGCTTTTATTTTAAAACCTGGTATTTATTTTATGGATCTATATTGCCAAACCACTAGGTTACGGCAGCGTAAACAAACCAACAGCCGTTTTCAAGGCGGAAGATAGAAGATACGAGAAATTTTATTAATCACGACAATTCTTTCGTCACACCTATCATCGATACCTCACGGATGGGTTACTTAACAACTGGTTCAGGAGCACGCGACGGTGTCTCTTCGAGTGATAGATAGATGTGACTCATTAAAATAACAGTTCCGCAATGTATTTTGTCATTGCTTGTAAAGAAAAGCCGCAAAACAATGGTTATATCTTCATTTATATAGACAATCAAACATTTAAAAAAAAAACACCCAAAAAAAGAAACGAACAGGCAATACAGCGAGATAAGTAATGAAAATAACTCTTAACTCTAAACGCCCCCGCGCAAGCTGCATGGTGTATGTACACTCGCTCATACAAGCATCCACGAAGAAGTAAGCATACGCACACATGTGGTTTGATGCACACACGTTCACATAGCTAGTTAAATAGCTACTTGGTGTTTATAAGAATGGGAAGGCTAAAGCTAAACTTCATTCATTCATACGTTAAAGAAAATTATGTTAACAGTCAGCGGAGTAAAATGTATGAAGCCCAACATACCAATCATGACTACCCGTCTGATAAAGGTACACCAGTCACATGCATCACAACCATATGTGCGCGACATGGTGATCTCATATATGTATATAATACACACACACACACACACACACACACACACACACACACACACACACACACACACACACACACACACACACACAAAACACGCAAGAGATTCTTTCAGAGTTTCTACCTGCTAAATCCTCTCACAACTCTTTGATCACCCCAGGGCTATAGTAGTATATAGATACCCAAAGTGTTACGCAGTGAGACTAAACACCGAACCATATTGTTGGGAGGCAAACTTCTTACCACAGTCACGCTTGCGCCTGTATGTATATAATAATCACGAATGTTTGTCTGATCGTCGTAATTCTCTGTTGTCGTTTTCAAGTACACAATAAATTCGGCATAGAAGTCAGGTGCATCTTACAATAATATATGTTTAACAAAATTTCGAGTGTGCTATTCTTTTGAGGTAAAACAAGATATCAGAAATAAATAAAATCGTAAAGGAAAGAGAGATTGGGCTACGAAGAAATATGTCAGTTTTTAACGTCAAAATTTCTCTTGTCTGTGGCAAAAGATAAGGTTTGTTTCATAAGATTAAAAGTACTTCCCTTTTTAGCCAAGCTATCATCATTTTCTCCAAGTACTGTTTGAAGAGAAAGATTTTGCTAATGAGAGGTATGCTGTCCTTCAGTAAATTTACCTAGATATAGACAAAAGTGTGGAGACCCTACCATTTTGTAATTTGTCCTTAATTTCCCTTCTTTTCCATCATCATCATCATCATCATTATTATTATTATCATTATTATTATTATTATTATTATTATTATTATTATTTATGGTTTCTTTTCATTATAACTTTACTTCAGGTGCCTTGGTACCGGGCATCCTCTGGAGGCTAAGAGTAACACGCGCACTTTTGTTTTGCTATGCATGCTAAAATTATCACCACATTTATTCCATTTTAGATGGAGAGTGCTTTCCGTAGTATATGGGCTGTATCCATCAACGTTATCTTTTGTAGTTCACGGAGATTGGAGTTACCAGGGAGTTGCTTAATATACTTCTCAGCTCCCTTCTTTATCATTCTTTATCGCCATTTACTACATCCTCTGAATGGTTTCTGTACCACTTATCATGGGATTTAATTTTGTATTATCTACAAGCATTCCCTAGTCAATCATGTCTTATGACGTACTCTTTTTCAGTGAGGACTGGGCAGCCAGAAACAACTTTATCGTCTCTGTGAATTTTCCACAAATTCTGCACGAGTGGTCACATCCATCTTTAAGGACATTTGCATGGTAGTTTCTGGTAGGAAAGCTCTTATTTTGCGCTGTAATAACAAAACTTTCTGTTTCCCCTTTCAGACCTGTCTCTTGTAGCCATTGGTGTGTTAGGTCTTGATCAATATCTGGCTTGTAAATTCGGTTAGGGTATTTTCCATGCAGGAATTTGCCTTTCCAGTTGTCTTTGATATTATTGATGCAAGCCTTCTTTGCTTTTTGTTTGATGTTTTTTGCAGCAGTAATAGGCTTGCCCCTAATTTGATCTCGTTCGTCTTCATGATTGTTAATTTCTAAATTCGAAGAAGCAATGGTAGGTCTGTCAGTATTTGGGTGTCTTTGGTTATTCTTATTGTTAACTTGTAGGTCAAGAGACTTTTTAAATTTCGTATAAGCTTCATGACTGAAGCTTGCTTGAAATTTTCATACTTCAGTACAGTTCGTAAGTGCACATCACTTGTATTAAGATACATTTCAAGGCCTATTATTGCTCATTTCAACGATTGTTCGAGTTGTACCAGACTACTATCACCTAGTTTTGTATCACAGAATTGGCATATTACTAATTTGCTTTGACGATGTAATACAGGGATATTTTCCGCTGCACATATTTTACTGCTTCTTTTATGACAGTAAATTAATTAAATCTTCAATAGTCGCAAGCATCAGATGTAATGTGGTCGATTTTTAATTTGTAAGTTCCGCGTATTCTATCATTGAGGTTCTGTCCATCAAGAATGGCACAATCGCACAATGTTAGCATCTACTTACGAAACTTCAGGTAGTTATCTCTGCATCCTTTTCATTATTCCTGTTCCTCAGCATCTGTTTTACAAGTATCCTGTACTGAAACCTGGCTGTAATGATTTTGCTTTCATGTTCATTCATTTCACATCAAAATTAGTCGCTGCGTTTTACTTTCGTAGAGGTTTAAGGAATAAATATTCGGAATTGTTGATGGAAGAGCTTTGCGTCCGAGCTTTTACTATTCACAGAGGAGGGTCATGAGCGTTTGCTAGGTATGCGACCAGTCCAATAGCATAATCTTGAATATAATTTAACTTGAGCACCTTTTCCAAGAAGGTGTTAATATTATTATTATTATTTTATGTTTGACTTTTGCTTTGCATTTGTACAAGTTGGATCGAAGTCTCATCCAGAGACATCAAGAGACCACAAGTTAGAAGTTCATGTAGGTGTTATGCCTAGGGTACCATATATTTAGATTTGTGCAGTGTTGTTCTAGAGAATGTTTTAAAATTTGAGATCACATAGACAGTATTTTACGTAGGATATGGGCAGTTCCCATGAGCACTATCTTTTGAACTCCAGCCATTTTGGGGTTTCCTGGTATCTGAGCTAGGTAGTAATCAGCCCGTTTCGCTCTCATTCCCAGGGCACCTATGACTATTATTATTATTATTATTATTATTATTATTATTATTATTATTATTATTATTATCATTATTATTATTATTATTATTATTATTATTATTATTATTATTATTATTACATAACTGTTCAATATTTGGTAGATTGAGGCAAATCTCTGCTGCATCATCTGCTTTAACTTCGTGTTACTGGAGTGTGTGCAGCATCATCTGTTCTGTTCTGCTGTTGGCACTGTGCAAACGTTTCCTGTTACTGTATTGTGTTAGATACTTTTTTCTTGAGACGTGTTGCGGTCTTTTGTTATGTTACAGTTTGTATCGTGCTTTGAGTATGTAATGGAAAAGAAGAAATCCTAACATCGGGCTACAAGTAACCTTAGATGCCAAGAACCTTTCTAAGTATCGTAGCTGTCCCTAATAACACTGTTTTCTGGAGCTGTACTAAACTGGGTGTTATGCCTATTTCTTCTATCCATCTGTATAATTCTTTAGGGATAGTTCGCAATGCACCTATAACTACTGGGATACACTTTACCCACACTTTCCATAGTCTCTGTATTTCAATGGCTAGGTCAATAAACTTTGCTATTTTTTCTATATTGAATTTTTCGTCATTTGGGACTGTAAAGTCAATTATCTGGCATTTTCTAATCTCTTTCTCCACTACTACTAAATCAGGCTTTCTAGCTTCTATTACTCTGTCAGTCTGAATATTAAAATCCCACAACATCTTGTATTTCTTACTTTCTAGTACTTTACTAGGTTCATGTTCATACCATTTATCAGTAGGTTCAAATCCTAGCTTTCTACATAACTCCTAGTGGATTACTCTCCTTATATATATACTAATGTTCACAACGTTGAATTTTTGAATTTCTGATGTCTTAAAAGAATTTTACTTTTCTTGTTATAAGTTTTACTGTGGATTACAGTTTTTGTAATTGTGCAGTTTGTATATATTGGCAGGTGCTTCCCTCCTTAATTTTCTAATTTAATTTATTTTTATCGTGCATTTAATTGCGTTGTTGCAATAAAAGGTATGTATACATATTCGGGTAGTCAGGGAGAAAAGAAAGATGAAATTTTAACACAAAATTATAGATACTAAAGTTTTTAAATTTTCAAGAGATGTTTGTTTGTATGTCCGATCAGAAAAGACTACTGTTTTTGCAATAAAAATGATGTTTATTTTTTTTGAATACTCAGGAGAAAGTAAAGGAAAGAAAAGGAGAGTAAAATTTTCACAGAAAATTGTAGATATTAAAATTTTAAAATTTACTAGAGACGATCGTTTGTACGTCCGGACAGAGAAAACTGTAGTGTTCTTAGAAGAAAAGGATGTTTGCACTTTCGAATACTCAGGGAGAATGGAAAGGATAGGTATTTACAGAAGTTGTAGATATTAAAGTTTTTAAAGCTGATCGTTTGTGTGTTCGAAAACTGTAGATATGTAAGTTTCTAAACTTATTTTGAGGGAAATTTAAAATGCTCACAGGAAATTGTCGATATTCCAGATTTGAGAGTTATTTTTCATTTTTTCTGCTGGGTTGTATTAGTGTTTCTGTGTCTTCGGCCGCTGACTAGTCAGAACTGCGAAGAAAACGTCCAGCCGCCATCAAGGCTGGCGTATTATTATTATTATTATCATTATTATTATTATTATTATTATTATTACTATTATTATTATTATTATTATTATTATTAGTAGTAGTAGTAGTAGTAGTAGTAGTAGTAGTAGTAGTAGTAGTAGTACGTAACAAAGCAATTACATAAAGAATCGATAAGTGAACTGGTTGAATGTTTAACTAGTTCACTACTAATAATAAAAAGAAGTGAAATAGAACGAGCGCGTGTATTTTCTTCTTATTATTATTGATATTCTGACCGTCCCAAGAAACAACAAAATCTGTTTCAACAGTAGATTTCATATCAATCATTTTGCAAACGTGAAATATCCCCTCTTTTACTATCTTAAAAAAACCCCGTTTTACCAGAAGGTGGCGATAATTGTGATGGTGGTGCTGGTGGTGGTGCTGGTGGTGCTGGTGGTGGTGCTGGTGGTCGTGCTGCTGCTGTTGCTGATGGCTTTGCTGTTTGTGGTGGTTTTGCTGGTTGCGGTCGGTTTGGTGGCTGTAGTGGTATTTGCTGGTTGTGGTGATCCTGTTTATGAGAATTCTGTTACTATTCTTGCTTATTTCTCGTTTGCTTCCGTTCTGTTTTCTATGTTAACAAGAGCAGAAGCAGACAACGGCAATAATATTGATTTCTAAGATTAGCACGAGGTCACACATTTGGAGGAAGTGTATAGTCGATTAGTTTGACTCCGGTATTTGACTGATACTCTTTTTATTGCTGCCGGAAAGATGAACGGCAAAGTAGATCTCCACGTGATTTGAACAACAATATTAACAACAAGAACAACAACAATAATAATAGCAGGATAAAGAAACAACAATCCACAACAACACCAGTAACAACAAAGCTGAAGCTACTCAACATAAACAACAATATCAACAGCAAATTAGAACAATGCAATCAGCACCGATAAATAAAAACTTTGATATGGAGAGCAAGTGTAATAATAGTGATACAGCCACAGTTAACAACACTAACAATACAAGCAGAAAATCAGTGTATAATAAAATAGATCGAATAAATAATAGACCATCTGACGACGGAAAAATAAATCAGGCATCAGAAAATCGTTTTAAGAGAATCACAATAATAATAACAATACTATAAGCAAAGAACAGCAGCAGCAGTCGCAACAACAACAACAGCAACAGAAATCAGCTTAAAGAGCGACAGCAATTGAAGCTTGAATGAAGTGATTGTAAAAACCAACTAAAAAGACAAAAATACAAGCAACATTGGTACTGTTATGTACACCAACCCATCACATCGTTAACGACAACAGCAAAAAAAAAAAAAACAACAATAATAATTGCAACATCATTAAACAAATCGGCGACATCAGGGCACCTAGTAAGACAGTAGCAATATCAGCACCGGCAATTTACAGCTTCGATACCATCAGCATCTCCAGTAAATCTACTACTACTACTACTACTACTACTACTACTAATAATAATAATAATAATAATAATAATAATAATAATAATAATAATAATGATGATGATGATGATGATGATGATGATGATTATAATAATGATACTAATAATAATAAAGATGATGATGATAATGATGATGATAACGATGATGATGATGATGATGATGATGTTGATGATAATAATAATAATAATAATAATAATAATAATAATAATAATAATAATAATAATAATAATAATAATACTGCTGGTACTGCTGCTGCTGCGACTACTACTATTATTATTACCACCACAATAACTGCTAATAATAATACTAATGATTGTAATAATGCTAAAACTACAATTATTAATGACAGCAACGACTACTATTCCTACCGCCACCACCAAAACCACCACCACCACCACCACGTAATCGCGCCATCAATATCTTCGGCAAATATATTAGAAATAGCAGCGACAAAAACAAGGCAGCAGTATAATACAACGATTTATTCAACAGCAACAACATTCGTTGTGATGGGTTCTTCTGAAAAATGTTTTATTGACTGGTTCTTTAGCATGATATCATTCTAAAATGCTAACACACAGTATGCACTCTTCTGTCTGACTATCGCCGCCCCATTCTCTTTACACTTTATTTCTTTCAATCTTCTCTGCTATCATATAACTTCTCTCCAATAAGGTATCATTGTCTCACCAAGTCAGTTTTAATGAATGCTCACATGACATGCATACATACATATGTAGATATACACACACACACGCGCACACACATATATATATATATACAGACACACAACAACATTTATATGCAGTTGTGTAATCCTTTACATTGTGCATACATAGCTATATTTACGTAAATGACATGTATGCGTGTGTGTGTGTCATAATACATATGTAATACGTAGTATATATATGAGCACACAACATAGTTTCCGGCAATGGAAGAGCTGCCTCACACAGCTACAACAACATTATGATTGGGTACTGAAACAGCAGCTCAACCACTTAAGTGTGGATGTGATATATCTCGACGTTGCCAAGGCCTTAGACAAAGTTGATCATGGAAAGATATGTTACAAACTTCGTGACCTTGGTATGAATGGAAAACTGAGAGAATGACTGCACGACATTTTAAATGACAGAAGCCAGACAGCTGCAGCCAATGGTGGTGTTTCAGGATGACATCAATCCGCAACGGAGTTCCTCAGGAACTGTATTGGGACCATTACTATTTATAGTGGTTCTCTCAGGCATGACCTCAGTCGTACAGTCAGTACCTCCCACGTGCTACACTGATAATACAAAAGTATCTCAGGTTGGCAAGGACCCTGATGGCATTGTAAAAATGCAAAATGACTTGCACGCATTATACAAATGGGCTGATGAAAATAACATGCAATTTAATGCCGATAAGTTTGAAGCACTCTTTTATGGACCCAGAAACAGACTACAGTGGGAATATGTAGGACAATGTGCCAATGCAATCCCATAGGTAGACACGGTGCGTGACATAGGAATCCAAGTAGTGACACATCATTCTATGTATTTATTTCCAGGATGGCAACACTGTGCAAGCTAGCAGTTGGATATATTCTTTGATCATTCAGAGCCAGAAGTAAGAATACCTTGCTACTTCCATGGAGAACACTTGCTCGCAGTTGCCTGGATTACAACTCCCAACTGTGATCGCCGCAGAGCTTCAAAGAGAAGGCGAGAAAGGATTGCAGATATGTACATGTGGACGATCCTCACCCAACTTTGTGATATAAAGCTATACCAACCACGGAACTGGACGGCACTGCATAATATCAAAGATACCGTCTCCTTCATCTCAGATAAGGATCCATTATTGCAACAGCTTGGGCTTCAGAACACAACATTTTAACATCTTGCTATTAATTAGGCTCAAATACAAAGCCTGTGATTGATGGTTGGTGGTTGTCAGTGTTCTCTCCCGTCTATTATGAGTAGAGATTAACGACATATCAAAGATAGGGGTGGTAATAGAACCAATCCTGATGGCTTTTCCGAGGTACCACTAGTGAGTTGTGTAAGGGACATTCTTGAACCAGAATCTGGATATTCCTGTGTAAATGGTGCATGGCCACAGCTCTGGAGCTGAAACTAGAAAAGAATATATATATATATATATGTTCAATCAAAAGAGAAATCTATTTATCTATTCATCTATCTATTTATCTATCTATCTCTCTATCTATTTTTCTATCTATACATATTTACATTAAACATACACACATATATATATATATATATATATATATATATATATATATATATATATATATATATATATATATATATATATATATATATATATATATATATGTATATATATATATATATATATATATATATGAATATATATATATATATATATATATATATATATATATATATATATATATATATATATGAATATATATATATATATATATGAATATATATATATGAATATATATATATATATATATATATATATATATATATATATATATATATATATATATATATATATATATATATATATATATATATATATATATATATATATATATATATATATATATATATATATATATATATATATATATAAAATTATAGGGAAAAGAACCAAGGTTCATGAAGTCATCGATGAAAATCCACTGTCACATATAGAAAAGTTAATAAGTAAAAGCAAACTGCAGCAGTGTAGCGATAAATATCGTTTTACCTTTGTTAAATGAGTTTATATCATTGTTTGAAAAAAATACGTATTTTTATATTAATTCAATTGATTTTTAATGATAATTTTAGTCGATACCTTTTTTAACACTAAATTAATTAGTAGTAAGTTTATCATCTTAGCCTAAACAAAGCCTTCGATTAGATTAGAGTTGAATTTTTTTCCATTAATACTGTTTGATATTTCTTTTTATTTTATGAGATAAATATCTAGTCTTTTTATTTAATTTCTTTGATTATACAATATAGTTAATCGTTTTATTATGTTTTAAGTTATATAAAGTTTTATCTTTCATTCATAATAAAATTTTCATTCATGTTTTTATATCTATTTATTCTATTCTTTTTCTTTATGCAATACTTTCACGAGACATCTTTCAAATAAACGCTTTAGTCTAAAATCTTCTAGTTTATACTATAGCATCGTTTAGATATGTGCTACTTCTATCTTTATTATTTTAACCTAAAACTTTGTTTAAATTGTATTTTAAACGAAAGATTCGTTAATTTGTTATTTATTGTTGGTTGATATATACATTCTTTTATTATTATTATTGTTGTTGTATTTTGACCTGAAGATTAGCTATATTTGATTTTCGATAGTTTTAATCGATTTAAATATTCTTTCTATTTGAAAATTGGTTATGAAACATGTGTAGTCGTTTCATTATCATTATCTTATGATGTTTACTATGCTTATTTATTGTGCTTTTACTTATTAATTTTTCTATATATGACAGTGGATTTTCATCGATGAGTTCATGAACCATGGTTCTTTTCTCTAAAACTATATATTTATATTTTATACTGTGAAACTTAATTTAATAAAAAATTTTGATAAATTGAATTTAATCGAGTTGCTACCTGTAAATTTGGATTTTTATCCTTATTATTATTATTATTATTATTATTATTATTATTATTATTATTATTATTATTATTATTATTATTATTATTTATTATATATATATATATATATATATATATATATATATACACATACATATAGATAAATATATATATACACATATATACATATTTATATACATATGTGTGTCTGCGTATTCTATGTAAATATGTATAGATAGATAGAAAAAATAGATAGATAGGTTGATTTTTCTTTCGATTGGCTTTTCTTTCATTGTATTTTCAGCGGAATATATATATATATATATATGAAATTTCTTGTAACTCGCGTTTAAACACTATATACATATGCACGCACATAGCTAGCTAGCTCGCTACCTACCTACCTACCTACACACCTCCCCACCTACATACATACATACACACATATATATACATATATATGTATATATACACACATATATATACATATATACAGACATATATATATATATAATACATATATATAAATATGCATTTATATATATATATATATATATATATATATATATATATATATATATATATATATATATATATATATATATATATATATATATATAGTGAGAGAGAGATAAATAGATAGATAAGATAGATAGATAGATAGATAGATAGATAGATAGATAGATAGATAGATAGATAGATAGATAGATAGATAGATAGATATATAAGTTGGCTTTTCTTTCGATTAAGTTAAAGCTACAAGTCATGCGCGCTAAATTATTCACAGTATGACAGCATGACCGTAGTAAATCTCGTTAGTGACCTGACTGTCATACAGTCTGCGACATAGACATTGATCACATACATACGTATTGCTTCAAGGTAATGCAGAATACATATATTATATAGCCGGTGGCGTTATTACTGACCTTAATTTCATAGAATTAACACAATAACCACATAACCTCACAGGAATCACTACTTTTCTCTTCAGCTTAAATAATCCAAATTACAGCTTAAAATTTAATTAATAGCCTTGGACTGATACATAATATTTTCCAAACAAGACAACAGCATAAATCATGTCATTAAGGAAAGTTATATCTGCATTCAATAATCTGAAGAAAATCAGAAGTTCAGTAAAGTATAATTCCCACAGACAGAAATATTTTCATGCTTCGATGAATACGTTTCAAATTGCTGAAATGAGCAAACCACTGATAGAAGAAAATTCGAAGCTAAGAACTTCATAACAAAATGAATATTCCCATAAAAATTTGGAAAGTATAAAGAACATCAAGTTTATAGAAAACTATGCTGAAGTCAACCGTAAAGTTTTCGACGCATTGGCGAAATATATAGCACCAGTGCATTAGGAACTAAAGCAATTGTTAGAAAGAAATGATGTCTTAACTGTGATCATCAAAAAACTAAGTGAAACAGTAAAACACACACTGAAATGTATTTTCGTAGATACGTTTTCCCCATCGGTAGACACACTAGTAAATGAGACAGAAAAAGCTAGTAGACAGCGCAGTATTTAACATTGCACTGTGTGTTTATGAAGATGGTTTTTCAAATACGTGGTTTCGGATTTTATCCAACTGAAAGGGATTATGGAGAATTATTTCTGGAATAGCATCGTGATAGCCAAAACCAAGTTGTTAGTGAAATTTGAAAAAAAGTTATGTGGTAGCTAGTTGAAAAAACAGTTCCGGTCATTGGAAGATATAATCACTCCGAATAATAGGTTCGCCTAAATTATCTATAGAGAAATTCACACAGAAGCAAGAGACAAGCTAACAAAATAATTTCATTAGGAAACCCGTCTAGCGAAACTTTAGCCTAATTCCCATACTTCACTCAAATTCTCAATTTAGAATCACTGCTAACTAAGTTTCCATAAAAAAGGCAAGAAATGCTACAATGAATTAATTGATTTGCCATGAAAGCCACAAACGCTTGCGTGAACATGATTCAACCAGTTAGTGTTGGTCAGTATGCAACCGATAAATCGTTATACATGGAAGAATGTTACATGAATTTCCTTGCCATATTGGAATCGAGGAAAGAAGAAATTCAGGTGCTATATAGACTTTTGTCAGTTCCATGAACGGTATTCTCACTTTTTGCGCCTAGTCACCCTTTAGCTGCTATGGAGAATTATTATATAATTAACTTGGGTCATTTCTATTTTACGGAGTGGTGTCTTTGAATTATCATGTACCCGATCGCATGGAAGTTGTTTCAATTCTTGTAATTCATAGTACATTTGTAAATATCGCTCTTAAATTAATAAGGATAGTTCACCTACATGGATATTAGTGTATTAATTCTCACTTTAACACTGAGTCCACCAGCCTACTTTCCCAATGATATCAATAATGATATAAAGTCTACCACTAAACACGGAAGACCTGAAAAGGGCCATGAAGAAAGCCATTCCATATTTGATAGAACGATATGCATAAATACGATGAGGAAGAGGTAATAAATATATATGTAAATGCAAAAGTTCCGTTTGAAATCATGCAAAAATACTAAAAATGTGATGTCTTAAGCATAAAAGTGGAAGAATTAATGGCAAAATACAACCTTATTTTTGTGGTTTCAAAGGATCTATATATTAATACGCACGAACACGAGTAAGTGCGTGTGTGTGCGCGGAGGATACACTTCCGATTGTCTGAAAGGTAAAGCAGGAGCAAATAAAATTTAGGAACCGTGTCGTCGCAATTCATGCAGATTAAATGCAAAGTTACGGAACGATTAATACAATGCACCGCTTCTGATGCTTTAACAATTCTACCGATGCACTGTCTTAGCCTTTCAATAATATAACATAACATTTTATGCATTATATATATATATATATATATATATATATATATATATATATATATATATATATACCTATCCATTGTGATAGATAGATATATCTATATGCGCGCGCGCGAGTGTGTATGTATATGAAACCTGCTGTACGCAACTGAAACACCATCAAATGAAAGTAGCCATCTATAAACAGTACTTAATACATATACAACGCTGAGTCGCAAATTACTGTAGTTTTCACCTTATGGAGGAAAATATAAAATCTATTCACTTTGTACGTTTTAAATATTAACTGCATTTGCTAACCTGTCCGTTCGAAATTGAACTCTATGAGTGGTAAGTGTGCGATAGGAGGTAAATTTGACTGCTACTTATAGCTGGCCCAGTGACTACGAAAATATCATCCATCATTCATTCAAATTCCATTTGTGTTCCTTGAACAAAAATCGTGTGTATGTATCGGCTTATGCGTTGTTTCACACAGGCTGCTATATTTCAAACGTGTCTCCTCATATTGTAAGAAGTTAAGGAACGATTTGGAAATAGAGCGGGATAGTAGAGTATTCACATGAGCGATTAACAATCATCATAAGACATGTACATACATACATACATACAAACATGCATGCATACATACATACGTACATACATACATACATACATACATACATACATGCATACAAACATACACATATATATATATATATATATATATATATATATATATATATATATATATATATATAATATACGATTGGGTGTTGAAAAGTTCCTGGCCTTCAGTAAAAGAAGATAAAGGACCAATATATAGGCGCAGGCGTGGCTGAGTAGTAAGAAGCTTGCTTCACAACCATATGATTCGGAGTTCAGTCCCACTCCACTTGGTCGAGTGTTTCCTAAATATAGCTTCGGGACGAACAAAGTCATGTGAGTGGATTTGGGATAGGGAAACTGAAAGGAGCCCGTCGTGTATATATGTTAAATATATATATATATATATATATATATATATATATATATATATATATATATATATGCATGCATTTGTGTGTGTATGTGGTTGTGTCTGTGTTTCCCCCCCCCCCCCCACCATCACTTCACAACCTATGTTGGTTTGTTTTCATCCCCGTAACATAGCGCTTCGGCATAAGTGACCGAAAGAAAACGTACTAGGCTTACACAGAATAAATCCTGAGGTCGATTTCTTTGACTTAAGGCGGTGCTCCAGCATGGCCGCAGTCAAACGATTTAAATAATTAAAAGAATAAAAGAATAAATGTTCTCTCTCATAAATTTACACAGTAACTGTGGCGGTCCTCCAGTTTTTCTAAGCCCTGTGAAAGAACTCGGAAGTTTGGGACGCTAACCAGGCATTTCATGACATTTTTATCCCCAGGAACGTTTCAGCACCCCCTCATATATATATATATATATATATATATATATATATATATATATATATATATATATATATATATATATATATATATACATCTGTGTATGTGTAAGCGTGTGTTAGTGAGTGTATGTATGCATTCATGTATGTGTATATATAAACAAATACGCGTTTGCATGAATTTATACTTGCATAGGTACATAAATATATACACACACATACCCATATACATACATACATATATGCACGAGTATATTTTCAAACAGCCCAAATCTTTATCATCAAAACACGATTATGTTATTAATCATGGAAGTGCTGCCCGACATTTAAAGATCTTAGAATTCTTTGAATCACAACTTCTGGATTTAATATCTAACATTAAATTCCATCAGTATACTAATGCTGTAATTCTATGCAATTATGAATATCCTAAAACTGGACATCTGCTGACTCGTATTATCTCCCTCACTTTCCTTTCTTCCACTATCGCTCTCTTTCTGTCATTCTCTCTCTCTCTCTCTCTCTCTCTCTCTCTCTCTCTCTCTCTCTCTCTCTCTCTCTCTCGCTCACTCTATAGTCTTTCTCTCCATTATTCTGCATCTGTTCGTCTATATAAGTACGAGTATCCTCACTATCTCTGTGTGTATACGTGTATATATATATATATATATATATACGGACACACGGACACATATGTATAATGTACGTATGTATATACATATATTAGTGAAGGAGGCAGCGTTAATAATGAATGACAATCTGTATATCGTATTTAATATGGGTGTATTATTAGAACACCGAATATTGCGGCATCGGCATTAAAAGATCCACTCATAAAGATGCAATATGCTCAGAGCACAGACATATATTTTAGCATTCAGTCAAGACTGTCAAGCACGAGTGCTGGAAATGCGAAATCACATTATTTCAGCGTATTGAACTTCGTCAGTAGGAACCGAACGCCTGCCTCTGAGGATCTCTGAAGGCGAATACCGCAGTATCCGGCGTTCTAAGAATACATTCACGTTAAGTAGGATATAAAGACAGCCACTGGATTTTAACAATGCTTCCCTTACAAATATATATATATATTTATAAGCTTTCTAGCTATTTGTAACATCATAGACAGAGAAGCCACTGTTATTTTCTACATATTTTGGCTGATATTTTGTAAAAGTGCAATACAGAGAAATCTGTGATCTGGCAGTCTCGTTGCCCATGACCCACATTTCACGTTTGCAACTATATACGTACTCGCTGTTAGTTCCGTGTATGTGTATGAAAGGATATCTCAAAGCGAATGCTGTAGTATTCGGCATTCTAATATTGTAAGAAACGATTGTATATAAATGTGGGTGCATATATGTATATTATTTTATGGTGCTGAATCTTGGACCCCGAACAGAAAGCACATTAGATATACAAATACTGGTAGTTATATGTATCAAGAGACACGGATAAATTCTTCAATTTGTGGTTCAAATGAATGTTTAAAAAATAAATGTTTAGAAAAGTATGCTTAGAAATATATGGAGTAACATCCCAAGGAGGAACTGGTGTATACATATATACATACATACATACGCGCGCGGGCACATACACACACTCACACACTCACACACACACACACACACACACACACACACACACACACACACACACACACACACACACACACACACACACAGTTCAGGATGGACATTTTTCTTCTTATTTTTCTTGCCAAATAAACACACGAGCTATATATTTGTTCTTCCCCCGTTTATTATTGTTCTTATTTTATCTTATGTCTACTGTCTATATGTCTTTCGCCAAATACCTGCGACGTCTTCTGTGACTTCCATCACACGTGTATTCTCCTCTTCTGTTAGAAGATAGAAGAGGAGTCAGATAAGAATGCGACTGGTCTTTCTCTTCTATCTTTTCTCTTGTCAAAGACAATATTCATCCAGAGTTCGCTACCTTACCTCATCTGCCCTAACTGCCCTCCATGTTTGTTTTCGTTTGGTTTGTCATATGTCTCCACTGTCCTGTTTTTATTACCAACTTTCACCCTCCGCAAATCCCAAAATTTTACTTTGGTTCGCGGTAGCAACTGCCTTTCGAAGCCTGAATATGGTCGTTAATTGTCTGAAATGAGGAGTAGATGGACAGCTGACAACTGATAAAGCGTCCTTCTTTATGTTACTTGTCTTGTTTTCCGTTTGCTTCTCTCGTTGTTCGCGTAACCAAGTTTATCTTCGTATTTTATATTGTTTTCGCATTTCGTATTTCATGTCGTTTACGTTTTGTGACGTCCTGTCAAATTTTCATCGCGTAACTGCGACTTACTCACTGACAAATCCTCTCAGCAGAGTTGCAGGAAAAACTCTGGTATAAGAATTTTCGGCAAATGTTATCCATGGACTTAGGTTCTCCCATACTTTGGCTGGGAAATTAGATGGAAGGGAATAGAACAAAAGCTAGTCCGACGGTTTATTGAAAGGTGCAGTATATCACATCGTGCGTCACGCAAATACCGCGTGAGAATTGCATTTACAATGCAAGTGTCTGTGGAATACTCAGAACAAATATAAGCTAATTCCATGAGTTGTAGTTTAGTTGACCGAACGACAAATTTCAGCGAGGGTAAACCATCTGCAATCCCATACCCCGCATACACACACATACTCATACATTCGGACACACAAATACATATAGGAACGCGTGCATATATATACATATATGTAAGTACGTATGCAAACATTAGAGTGCGTGTGTGTGCGTATTTCTACACATATGTTCTTGTATACGCACGCACACATGCATATATATATATATATATATATATATATATATATATATATATATATATATATATATATACATACATATATATATATATATGTGTATATATATATATATATATATATATATATATATATATATATATATATATATATATGCATGTATGTATATTTATAGTATATTCTGTTAAGAACGTAGCAGAGTACGGCATAAAGTTCGTCCAGCTACGGATTTAGTCTGTGCTATCCAATAGTAGTATTATGCGTACTTCCAGGTTTACGTTTGGGCATCTGTCGTGCGTGAATAGATAACTGGAAAAAAATGGAGTCAACGAGGATTTGGGCATTTATTTTTCAATCACTACAATTGTTTTTATGCAACGTAGTTCTCTAGGCGTGCAGGTACTTGATTATGCAACTGTTTCCCTGCATTATGAGACCTAGTTTCGTTTTCTCGGGTGATATGTAAATATAGACTCTCTAAGTTCAAAATCCGTGGCTTCCAGAATATCCTCTCTGTGTGTCGTGGCCTGAACTTAATAGTTGTCACTGAGCTTATCAAGCTGTGTTGTTGCTGAAGGGTCGTTATTAGACTGTTTTGAATGTGTAGATGTAGTGGGATGGTGATTCTGCTACTGTTAAAATGGCTACCGTTTCAAAGGAGTTGATATTTGATTTCCTTGTACTGTTGATTTGTTCTTCATGTTTGGTTGCACATGCGATTGTCTTCAGCTAACTTTTAAGATTTGACCTATACGTACAGATACGTTTTGGTTCACATATGCTTCCATGTACGTTCAAACACTCGGACACATACACACACACGCATATGCACACGCATATATATATATATATATATATATATATATATATATATATATATATATATATATATATATATATATATGTATGTATATGTATATACACACGCACACTGATGCACACACACACACATGTACACATATACAGTACTCCCTCGTCTATTGCGGGTGTTACGTTTCAAAACAACTATGCGATAGGTGAAAACCCGCGAAGGAGAAAGGTACAGTACATTTTTTTTATTATTTTTATAATTTTTTTAATATTTATTTTATCATAAATGCAAAACAACAACACGGAGGAAAAGACTGAAGCTTAAATAATAAGCCGCAATAGGTGAACCGCTATATGGTGAGGTATTACTGTATATATATTTACTTACATTCATGGTATATACATTCATGCATAGTAAACACGCGGACAGGCACGCATACGTATATATAGAGAAATACAATCCGACACACGCACACATGGATAGGAGGGAAGTGGAGAGTGAGAGTATTCTCTGAATTGTTATTATTATGTTGTATTTTTTTCTTCTTTCTTCAAATTTTCTTCCATTTCTCGCCGAGTGTTTTCCGTACACCTAGAGCAGAGAAACTCGTTGTATGCATTCCCAGTTTACACACGCAAATTCACAGGTAAAACATGTATTTAAGAAAAAATTAGTTCATGAATGGCTGTTGTTTTCACAGTAAATGAGTCGTTCCAGTTAGCACGATTTTTTGCACTTCCTGTAGGGAGGGTAAGCCTGGTATCATTTTCAAATAAGTTTCAGTACCTTTTTTTATCATTCCTAGAGATCCTACAATCACTGGTACGGTAGTGGCCTTGAGGTGCAACATCTTTTCAATTTCTATTAGCAAGTCTTTATATTTACTGATCTTGTCAAATTCTTTCGCCGTTATATTATGATCACAGGGAATACTCATGTCAATTAATAAACACGTCTTCTTTGTCTGGTGTTTTATAATAATATCCGGTTTATTAGCTTTTATAACCTTTTCGGTATGTACGGGGAAGTCCCAGAGAATCGATACATTTTCTCCTTCAGTCACAGCTTCAGGATGGTGTTTATACCATTTGTCAGCGGTTTTGATTTTATAATGCTGACATATTGCCCAGTGTAAATACTGGTCAACTCTGTCATGTCTTGCTTTATATTCTGCAGGTGCTAAGACTCCACACCCTGAGATTAGGTTGTCTATAGTTTCAATCGCATCGTTACAGAATCGGCATTTTGGATCAGATCCATTTTTTATCACATTGGCTTGGTAGTTCCGGGTTAATAAGCTTTGGTCTTGAGCAGCCAATATGAAACCTTCACTCTCTGCTTTTAGCCCTGAGCTTCGTAACCATTGATGCGTGCATTTCTGGTCAACATCAGCTTGTTTGCTTCGAGCCACATACTTGCCATGCAGAGGTTTCTGTTCCCATCTACTCGCTAATTTTTCATGTGTTTTGTCTTTGCAATTAATTTTATTTTCTTTGCAGAAAAATAGATGCAAATAGGCTAGACAACATACTGAAAGACTTCAGACAAAAATCATGCCTCCTCATTGATATGACTGTCCCAATCGATATAAACGTATCTGTCAAGACCTACCAAAAACTGAGCAAATATAAAGATCTTGAAATAGAAATTAGCAAAATGTGGAACCTGAAGACTAAAACAATACCTATTGTCATAGGTGCCCTGGGAATGACAGTGGAACGGGCTGATTAGTACCTAGCTCAGATACCAGGAAACCCCAAAATGGCTGAAGATCAAAAGATAGTGCTCATGGGAACTGCCCATATCCTACGTAAAATACTGTCTATGTGATCTCAAATTTTAAAACAAACACATAATTTTCTTATGGTTTCTTAAACATTCTCTATGACAACATTATGTACAAATCCAAATATATGATACCCTAGGCATAACACCTACATGAACTTCTAACTTGTTGTCTCTTGAGGTCTCTGGGTGAGACTTGGATCCAAATTGTACAAATGCAAAGCAAAAGTCAAGCATAAAATAATAATAAGCATAATAATAATAATAATAATAATAATAATAATAATAACAATACAGAAAAAAGAAGAGACGGAGAAACAGAGAGACAGACAAACACGCAAGTCCGCGAATATCTGCAGGGTATATGCTATGGTATTAGTTCCAAGTAGAATCAGTACATTTTATTTATGACAACTGGTAATTGTGTAACGATAAGTTATTTCATATGATGTTGTAACTTGTAACACTATATAACCAATATTTACGAGCAAACGATGTCTTTGGTCTATTATCGGACCCTTGTTTTCTCGCACCTGTGTACAGAAAGCAACTGAATGTCAGAGAAAGCGTAATAGCTTAAAGACACTCGTTCGGTTAATTAGTTTACCTTGCTAAGTTTCGTTTTCTTTTTTTTTTCTGGTGAAGCTGACAATTACAGTACATTTATACAGGTTGTTACGTCTGCTATTTTGTAGGTTGATAACGATAAATATATTCCCTAATCATATATCTCCAATTTTGAAACACAGCAGTAAATGAAATTAATGTTGCATTTCCAAGTTTGTAGCAGTCTATTCATTCTATTGGAATAAGATAAGCTTATATATGCATATATACATGCTTATATATATATATATATATATATATATATATATATATATATATATGTGTGTGTGTGTGTGTGTGTGTGTGTGTATGTATATGTATATATATGTATGTGTATATATATACATATATATATATATATATATATATATATATATATATATATATATATATATATATATATATATATATATATATATACATTCCTATATATACGTGTGTGTGCGTGCGTGCATGTATACACCCATGACGGGGTTCTCCTGCTTGTGTGGCATGGTACAGAGTCTTGTTGCCAAACATGGCATCTTCCAGCAACCACCCTCTTGACCCAGGGCAGCACTACATCATCTAGGTACTTAGTGTAGGCCCTCATCATTAGTCTGAGGCCGCGTAGGAAGATGAATGGATGCATAACACCGCCATCACTAGAGATCACTCCAACGCCTTGGTGTTGACTGAATGTTTCATTTTTATCACCCTAAGTACATTCTTCGGGGACACGGCAAGTGAACGGTTGTTCTGTGTGTTCACCATATGATCTTGGCAGAAATTTTTCTCGTCTGAGAAAAACCAAAGCATGTTCGATTGGGAGGGATGCGGGAGTTTGTTTAAAAGCTTTGAAATGCGCTCTTTCCTCGTCCTTGATGATTTTGGATGAAAAGTGACCCTTTCTCATGTTCTTCAAGGAATATTGAATGTCTTTACACCCTACCTGCCTGACAGACCTGATTGACGATGAGGGATAGTTGTCAATCATGGCTTGCATCTCACCAGCAAATTCAGGAGTTCCTTTCTTATCAGAACGATCAGAGTGAGTTTCCGAGCCGCCGTAACTTCGTAATGACCATTAGACTCCTCCAACTCCTTCCGAATTCTCTGCCCTGTCCTCAGATTGATATCCATACATTCTGAAATATTCGTATTGGAGATTTCGGTGCGAATGCCAAGCAGTACATATTGTTTCCAAATTTCTGGCTGAGTGAATAGCGACATGGTGTTGCTCTTCTTACATACGGTACCCAACTGACCCTACTATACTGTGTAATCGACAAAACCAAAAACTAACAATGCGCATGCGCAGAATAAAAAAATATAAAATAGCGACAATTTACCCATAGCACACTGTATATATGTATGTGTTTGTATATATATATATATACACACACATATGTATATATTTACGTATACATATATAACATAAAAACAAATATGTTTATAAGTATATATATATATATATATATATATATATATATATATATATATATATATATATATATATATATATATATATATATATTTATATCTATATATATTATATGCATACATATGCGTATGTGTAAATATATGTATGGGTCTGTATACATATATCTATATATATATACACATACATATATGTATGCATATAATATGTATAATTACACGTGGGTGAATGTGTATATATAAACACATACGCTTCCGTTTGCATCGACTATTATAAATTATAAGATTTTATAAACTTCTCTATCTCATTCATAATGTTTTGGTATTCACACTACCTCTTAATATTCCTGCTTTATTCTAACCTACAACTCCATAAATCTTAATCCCCCGGGGTCCGATTCAAACATACCTTCCCGTTTTACTATTACTATACCGAATCACTTCAACTCGCTGATATTGCTCCCACCACCTTACCCGCCCCGCGCAAATTCATACAAGCATCGTCTAGCTTATTACCACCTTTGTTTATCTTCTACAAACACATATATTCTCTTCTTCAAATATCATCACATGTTTACATTTTATCTCTTTCTTTCCTCCCATGAACTTCCGTTTTTATTCTTTTTTTTTATATGCTGCATCATGTCGGACATTACTTTTGAGCGGCTGAAACCATGGATCTCCGTAATACATTAAAATAGGGACTGCTGCGAAAATTATTACTATTATATAGAAACCTGAATTTAGGTATTTCTGCTCTAGAGTCTTACGAAGTACAACGTGTAAACTGCAACTATACCTATGTGTGTGTATATATATATATATATATATATATATATATATATATATATATATATACACATCGACTGATAGATAGATAGATAGATAGATAGATAGATAGATAGATAGATAGATAGATAGATAGATAGATAGATAGATAGATAGATGGGTAGGTAGGTAGGTAGGTAGGTAGGTAGGTAGGTAGGTAGATAGATAGATAGAATGGATGGATGCAGCTTCCGAGCTTTCTTAACAGTAGCCAACTTTTGAATGGCAGTTTTCGCTTTCCTTAACAGTAACTAACTTTTGAATGCCATTTGTAATGATGACATAACGTTGTATATATAAATATTAATATGAAATTTTTATCAGTAAGATGAAAGTCAAGAATAATGTATATAGTGCGTCGGTTTCTTTTTAGACATTGTTTCTTTAACTACTACAACCTCTGCATTATTTGAGAAAATATTAAAAAAATTTTCATGCAGAAATAGATCATCCGGGAAGGTCGTAACTGATTTTATCAATGGATGATTTAAAGATTTATTACAAATGCCACATAGTCTGGAATCTTTAATCGCATAAAGAGGAATACTTGAATGTCTGATTAGTTGTTGGCCCTATGACATGATTCCATAATTTTCATTTTTTTTTTTTTTGTAACAATGTCGCTTTCAGTCATGTATTCATGCTAATAAAATATCGGAGTTGTTTTTCCATTTCAAAAGCTTTTAGCTTTATCAAATTTTTGCAATAGCATTATGTCACGAGTTCTCATCGCAAAAATATGCGTGGATACACCATTAAATGCTTCAGCTTTTTACAAATGTCACTGGCTAATTGTTGATATTACTGTCATCGTTGAAAGAATCAATGTTGGTATGATTGACGGCTTCTCAAAAAAGAGTGATGTTTATCAAAATAAGCTTTCCCATATCCAACAAACTGCTCGACTGAAATATTTTCTTGAACGCATTTGAATTTGCGTTGTTGATCTGTATGTCAACCATTAAATGTATCAAAATTATGTTGCTCTCTTTGATTCAATTAGCATTTTTAGCATTTTGTTTCAATTTACGATACGTTATGATGTTTAGAAGTGATTCAAAATATTATTAAATATCTACAGACCAAGAAAGGATAAACCGATAAAAGAAAATATATGTTGAGCAGTTAGTGATACTTGTCCCTCTAAATGACAATTTTCACCAAGCTGTGGAAGTTGATGACGTACTACAGACGACTTATGACTGGAAGAATAATAATTGATTAATTTTACCAAAGAAAATATATTGAAATGAACAACTGTTGACATGCAACAGAAAATCATTTCCATTATGTGCAACAATATCTTTCATTCACGTTTGGATTCTCAAATTGAGACCCCTTCGTCTTTTCCACTTTTACTTTCTCCCTACTTCGTTTTCAGTAGTGTCTTTATTCCTTCTTACCTGTTGGGTACTTTTTCTTTCTAATCACTATGCATATGTGTAGAAATATAAGAAAGTGTTTCGAAAGGTAATATATCAATGGTTAATTATATCAGTAAGCTACATATTGTTCGTAGAAACCTAATTGCTTACCTTATTAAGTGCGATGCGGATATGGGTACAGAAACGGAAGGAAAATTCTTGATAAAAGGAATATAGCTTTCACCAAAGAGAAAGAATTTCCTAAGAAGTGAGCAGAAGGGATGACAATTTTTCGATACGGTTGGAATATCTTACAGTGTATATGAATTTCAATGAAACTAATATGACCTTATATTATAACATTTCTACGAAAGACAAACATTCCTCTCCGCAGCCAGAACAGGAAATAAAGAATAAATGAAAGTATCATTCTGGAAAAAAATAATGTTCAAAGGGAATAATTTGATTTCTAGGAAAGCTGACAATACACACATATCATGGCGAAAAGGTGTCAATTCAAACGGTTGAGATCAAGGTCAAAGTGAATCTAGAGCTATTATATATTGTAAACGAAGTAAACACCCATCTAAATCAATACATAATAATAAACATACTATTTCTTCGACAAGATATAAATTTACATTTTCACGCATACACATACGCAAAACATGAAGATGATTAATGATTAAAATGTATATTTTTACCAGATAAATTGTCAGACTACTGTATAGCGGTAGTCGGAAATAGTATTTTAAATTCATGATTTACTGACATCAGTCGCATAATTCGTCCCGAATTCACTTATTTTTACAGCTATATGGATCCAGCGTGCAATAATAGACTGATCAGAATATGAAACACTAAAGAAAGATCCATTGATTGAGCACTATTCGTACAGTCAATAAAATACCTTCTTTTCTTCCTTTTCCTAACAATTTTAGTGACGGCGAATAGACCACTCCATAATTTGCATATATGTAGGCGAGTTATGTTAAACGTGTACTTGTAAATGATTTTGATTCACATATAAGATTATGAAGTCAAAAGATGGAGAGAAAACTATCAGCTTAAATATTTGAGTAATGAGAATTTCTCAACTGTATTGTTCTCTTCACTATACACATTAATTCATCTGCCATTATGCATTAATTAAATCTATTTTCTCATGTAAAATATGTATTTCAGAAACAAGTAAGACATAAGTGAATAGGAAATTAGTACAGTTACTGTCAGCTTATTCTGCTAGTTTCAAATTTAGAATTGCTGTCATTTCAAGGAGACAATTTAAGAGGTCGTTCGACTTGCTGGAAATCGCAGCTAAATCTCCATCAGACCATGTTCTACTGTGTTTAGTTTATACTACACGACAATGGTATGGTCATGGCTGGAATGCCTTTTCAACATATGTTTTTACTTCACCTGAAGTTAAACAACCTCATTATCCTGTAGAAGACACGAACTTCGGAAAATAAAATTTGACGCAGTTTTATAAGTTTAAATATATACACGTATATAAACAATCAATATACGTTTAGGGCCGGTATGTCTTATTTATTCAAGTTCAACACTGCTATTTTGCAACGTCTAAGTCAGTTAATAAATTCAACCCTTAACCAAATCTATTCTACGTCATTCAGTGGGATAACTTTGGTTCGTATCTTCACCATGAAATGTATAAACATTGTGCTGCTGTGCTTGATTCAGTTATGTTTTGTAACTGTTTATTTCGATTTATTATCCGTTATGATGCTTAGAAATGATTCAAAATACTATTAAACATATACAGACGAACAAGGGATAAGATGAAAGTCTATCAAAAGTTTCGTCATCTAAAACACAGCTGTTTGAGAGAAAGAGCCCTCTCAAAATTGCCTGGACATGTACGAAATAATTGTAAATCAAGATATTTCATTTCAGTTTGTAATTTTATATTAAAAATCAAAGTAGTCACAAAGTCATACAGTAAGCTCATATCCGATGTTTGAAGGGTAGTAGTATTTAAATGCAAATGTATTGAAAATTTTAATTTATTCACTTCATATGCTTTGTCCGAATTCATTGATCAAAAGCATTAATCGTCGAAGTGAAATTTTTAATATTCCCAAATCTGTACTAAATATCCAAAACGAAGTCTAAAAATAATATGTAACATTCATTTGTAGATTTCTGTGAAAAATATGCATTTATTTATATTATTCGCTCATGGAATATTTATCATTTATCTGTGTCGCTTTTAAACTGTATTGCTATTACAGTTCCGAGCCAGCTCGTTTGCTTTATACCAAATTATGATTAATACACAATTTGCGTGTTTGCATATGGTTTTGAAGAAATTGAATGGAGTAAGAAGCCGTTAACAGATTTACATTACTTTATAGTCTATGGAGAGATCGACGGCGGCCTTGTTTAGCAATATATTCCAAACTGTTCTGAGTTTTTATAATGTACACTCTTTTTCTTAGAATAACTACTTGTGCAGATAAATTCTGCATGACTACATATACTGCTAAGTTTCTGGGCGTCAATATAGTCATTGTAAAATTTCATATATAACTACGTAGTTCTTTGAAGAAACAAACGTGAGGCAAACTAACATAAAGTGATATAACTTCATCTAGAGTTCCGAGATAAGAACTTGGTTCGAACTTTCCCATTTAATTCATTCTTCAATTGAAACTATATTTTAAACATATTCGCTTCTACAATGAGCAGAAAATTCATTTTCAACAGTTTCTTTAAGCATTGCAGACTTCGTTTCTAACCGACTTGTTGTTGCTTGTTCTATACTGTGACTAATCGAATCACATAGTTATTCATAACCCTATACTTTGAAATATCGGAGAAATAATCGAGAGGAATTATTTATCTCTCGTCTTTGTTCGTAGTACTCTGAATGTTATGGATCGTTTCACTCTATAACTGTTTATTCCAGCATATAGAAAAGACAAAGAACATTTATCAGTTTAACAGGTATAATTTGTAGAGTCAACGCGTGTGCAATGTACTTAACCATATTAATTTTAGCTATTATCCTATCATCGAACGTGTTCATAAAGACTTTGTCAAATCGTTATCCATGTTACAACACGTTGCATTTCAGTCTCGGTAATAAATACCGTTTTACTGAAGTATGATATATGACAAACAACGTAATATGATAAAAAAAAACAATAGCTATTAGTTTTATTTATTTATACTTGAAGAACACTAATCTGTACCCCACTTTTTTTTGCAATCAACGAAGTGCGCCAACATTACGGGTTAGAACCATCCTATTTGACGTTATTTATCGTAAAGTTAAAGAAGAACGAATCAGCGTTGTGTTTGTTTGTGGTGAACCAGCCATAGCGGGTTTTGCAAATACTTTTAACTCATTTATTCTACATTGTTACTGTGAAATGACATCCAGCTTCATCCCTTAAGAAACAGACAAAATCATTTTGAATATCATGGTTTCTTTTAAAGGTAACAGCTGTAAATCTACTGGGTATTCTTTGTGTGCATCAATGATCGCTTATAATCTTACTGTGTCATGCTCTTGTTGACGATAATCTCTTAAAGTAGCGAACTTCAACTTCCACTGCCTGTGCACCCACCACAGTTATTTTATTGTCAGTAACTACTAGGCTTAAACTAGATACTTGTAAGCGTTTAGCTTGTTTCCTCAATGATACAACCATAGCAGCCCTGTCTCGATGTTCTGGGCTGATAATAAGTACTAAGCGCTCAGAGAATTACATCTCTGGCGCAGTGGATATTGTGAATTTGCCGAGTGGTAAGTAAGCTTTCAATCGCTAATATCTTGAAACATATTTTATTCAATTAACAACTTATTCTGTTTTCTATTTGTATCCCCGAGCTAGTTTCTTCTTCCTGTTTTACTGCATGCTATTTCTAATCAGAAAAAGAAGTATATAGTATTTCTATGCAATTTTAACATAAGGCATATAACATCAAAATTTAACTGAAAATTGCTTTGCAATATAGAATGGAAAGTATGTAGCTTACTATGACACAAATTCTATCCAATTGTTTTATGAGACGGTCTGCAGCAGCAGTAATTCACGAAGCAATCATATATTTGTTTGTACCACTGCAGGCAGTACCAGTGTATGACAAGAATATATTATAATAATTTGACATGGGGCAATGAAATTTGTTTCTTAGTCGAATTCCTTCATTCAACAAACACATTACATAAATGCAATGTTTGTCATCAGCAGTATGCGAAATATATTATTGGTTATAGTATACAACATTTGTTAATTTCAGTATAGACATATTATGCGTGAAACTTACACATATTTCGAATTGTAACTTGTGAACTCCTACTCGATCGCGTATTATCAGAAAGAACGCTATGATCTCAATCTTTGTGGTGATTTTTATAGTTCAGGGACCAGTGATGACAAATGCATTGCAGAAACCTTGGAAGGTTGATCAAATAAAGTAATGAATTCACAAAAGTTTCCAATATTATCCGCCAAATTTTGTGAAAATACAAATAAACTTGAGATTCACCTTTTATTGTTGTGAAAGGAAGCAAACACATGTTTTGATAATGTTCGAAAAATGCTGCTTTGGTAGAATTGGTTCAGAGGGAATGGTTGTAACATCTGCAGTACAAATAGTGATGCCACCGACAATGTAATTAATATCAAGTTCCATACAACTCTGTTTGAGGTTCCTTGTTTGTAATGATCAAATTTTACTTGGAATATCATGAACATTATATAAAAATCACGGGTGTTATCCGGAGCAGTCAATCGTGTTATACTTATCTTTTTTTAAAAGTGGGATTTCTATTTGCGGCAAAACAGATTACGTGGTACATATGTGTACCTAGGTTTCAAGAGACTTCATAATCTGTTGATGGATACTCTCATCACGAAAAGCCGTGTAATTGATTCAGTTGCCTGACAATAGATATGTCAACAAAGAAAGTGGGTTAGTGTGTTTTAAATCAATTTTTTGTTAAACATACAAGATATGTGTATAAATTGGTGTCATATTTTGTTTAGGAATATTTAAGTGCAAAGTCTTCATATACTAATCAATTCAGCTCTTCTTAGTGTGATGTTATCAGAATTTGTCTTCCCGCATTAAAATGTAAGTATTAATATTCAGTAAAATTGGCAGCTCTCCAGACAACAAAAGAAAACTGTCTCCATTCATTTGTACTGAATCTTCAAAATAAACAAGTCTTGATTGTTTCAAAATTCAAAATATACAACAATCAGACAAGATGAAGTCTTTGATTCAGTTCATTATTTTGAAAACAACCTTGTTATTATTTTACACTTATCGCGAGGTTCACTACTTTAAGTAGGTGAGAATTTGCATGTAATTTTCATATTATTACCAGGAGTATCAGAAGCGAATACGAACTAACTTACCATCAATTATAACCAAACACTATATGCTTGTCTCATTTTAAGGTGAAATTAACTCTATTAATGTGGTGCTCGATGGACATAATACATAAAACATTGCTATATAATAAATCTTTATACATAGGAGGTGGTTGTTACAAAAGCCTATTGATTTATCAACGGATAAATACAAACATACATGTATGAAACGAAAGACATGGGCTAGGTTGTGTGATAGAGAAACAAATATAACTATTTAAATAGCACATATACATATGAATATAACGCTTAGAACAGGGCATAGATAGTCATTGGGGGAAATATATTTTCATCCTATTTCATAGTTTATGTCGAACAGTAGAAAAAAATGGAAAACAATATTAGACTCATATTTACAATGCTTCAACCATAAATGTCAATCAAATGTATGCGCAAAGTAATATCTATTTTTTTTTTTTAAGTCTTTTTTTTTTTTACATTTAACTGTTTCATGACACTGCAATATGAAAGAAACTATGCAAGAATAGAAATGCGGTTTAGCACAGGAAAGAAAAAGAAAGCAAAGAGAATGCCAAATTTAGTAATTTAAATTTAGTTAACTTACAATTATTGTATGTATACCAAATTTCCTGATGTTATCCTTGGAGGCAAAAGTACAATTTCATATAATAGTTAACACTTTATATATAATCAATCAATATTTCTTATTGAAAATTCAACGAAGTGATATGAATACTAGGCGACATCCTGCAGTCTACCCTAATAACAGAGTGGTAAGTCGTTCTTGGTCGTTTCCTCTCGCGCTTTCCACTTTGTAGGATGCCAAGCAGCAGGTACTGTTGATAGCATTCATTGGATGAGTGTCGCTGTTGGTGACAAATCCATCTAATCCGGTATTCTTTTATCCTTGTGCTCATTTTCTTTTCGTCACGCATCGGAAACGTGTTCGTTGTAGAATATTTGATATGTTTTCCATAGGTTTCTTGTGTGAAAAGTGTTCACCATGGCCCTTTGCCGATTCGTATTCGTTACCTATTTCTTGCATCCATATGTAAAAATCAGAAGACATTGTTTTGTACATGTTTATCTTCGTTGTTGGGTTGATGCCAGACGACCGCTGGTGTTCAAGCTGTGACATAGCCCCACCTGTCGCACTCCTTCTGTCTATGATGTCACTCTTTGAGTTGTCAGAGAGATCAGTTGCTGTCCATCCAAGGTAAGTGAATTAGTCAACCCTGGACAGTTGCTTTCCATTTGCCAGGACCCCCGTTGTTTCCTCTATGTTTATATTAATGATGACATACTCTGTCTTTGATTCGTTTATTTCCAGATCTACAGTCTTTGCTCTTCACATAACACGATCCAAGTAGTCCTGTACTTCTATGAGGCTAGGAGCAACGAGAACAATATCATTTGCAACTGACCCCTATAGCGAATTCCATCCTCTGCATGGATTACATCCTTCATCATATTATCCCGCTAACACAAAGAAGCTTACAGAACAGTGAAGATGCTGAAGAAAAGAAACCGAGAGCAAGATGTTCAACAGGATTACAATGATCATGGACATCCCCTGAATTGCGAGCGGGATAGAATTGAAGCATGAAAGAAATATTTTACAAATTGTTATCATGTAAGGGAACGCAAGCTGAAGAATTATCCCACAACATTGCACACGAGGACTCCACTGAAAATCTGCAAATGTTTGATCTGCTTCTCGTATTCAAGGAAGCATCAAATGACAAAGTAGTTGCTACAAACCCTCAATCTAGAAAATGACTCACTGAAGTATGGAGGAGTAACAGACCTCAGGCAGCATATATTGACATATGTAACAATGTTCTCTTCACAAGTGTGTCGCCTAGTGAATGAAGATCATCAATCATAGTACCACCACCGAAGAGAAAATGATCTGCGACAAATGTCCAACTATCGGGGAATAAGTCTCATGAATCATTGCACAGAGTTCTTTAAAGGCCTTTTTTTTTTAAATCATATACATGCAAAGATAGATAAAGTTATAAGTGTTTACCTGAGTGACTTTAGAAAGAGGTGTAGCTGCATTGGACAAATTGATACGTTCAAGAGTGGTGTCTCCCAAAAGTTGTGCTGTTCAGAGACTTCCGAAAAGCATTCAACAGCGTTAAGAGAAATTCTTTGCATACCATTCTTGAAAGGAATTGCTACCATTGTATATTTAAAACTTAAAGATAATTTTATGTTTCATAAGATGTATATAACATACGTGTGTGTGTGAGAGGGAGAGATAGTGCGTGTGAATAAATATATAATTATATATGTAGTATTTGAAATGTGTAGTATATATATACTACACATAGTATATGCATGTGTGTGTATCTATGTATACGTGCGTGTGTGTACGTATGTATATATATATTTAATTATGTGTATATATATATATATATATATATATATATATATATATATATATATATATATATATGTATATATATATATATATATATATATATATATATATATACATATATATATATATATATATATATATATATATATATATATATACATATATATATATATATATATATATATATATATATATATATATATATGTATATATATATATATATATATATATATACATATATATATATATATATATATATATATATATATATATACATATATATATATATATATATATATATATATATATATATATATATATATATATATATACATACATACATACATATATATATATATATATATATATATATATATATATATATATATATATATATATATATATATATATATATATATATATATATATATATATATATAAATGCATATACTTACATATATTCTCTGGCAGGTAAACTTGGGATTCCTTATGTTCGATGTAACCTTCATTTAAGAAAAATTTCTTCGGTATGTTGATTAGCTAGTGGAGTATCCCTCTTTGAGTAATTATGAAATCCGAGCTTCTGCTTGCTAGGAAAAACATGTACTCTGGATTCTACTTGCTCCATTACCTCAGCTTGGATTTTTATTCGCATTCATAGCAAACCTGGATGCTAATCGTGAACTATATATATATATATATATGTATGTATGAGAAATATAAAGTGGCGAAAATGCTGGAGAATCAGTATACACTACGTGGCAAAATTATGAAGTGAAAATATGTGGAAAACATATGTGAAAAAAGGCGGAATAGAAATGCCTTCATTTCACATAAATTTTAATATCGTTTTATAAAAAAATATATATACATATTTTATGGATGGCAAAAGTCTCATAAAATGTAATGATATCCAACCGGTTTTCACTATTTCAATTAGCTTCTCAAGGGATATTATGAAGTGATAATTCCTTGAGACAAGGGCTCACGCCATTTTGGATTTCTGGAGAAAGAAAATTAGTGGAGAGAGTGGATAAAGGGATATATCTTGTAAAGGAAGACTAGGAAGTGCAGGTATTGAGCGGTTGGCCTTTCAAAACTTTATGCGAAGCAGGACTGAGAAATTGCGTCATCAAAACCAAAGATTTTGTGATGTGCAAGCTTATTAAGACGCATACGACTTTGAAATTAATTACCATTATTAGCTTATTGTACGCTGCTTGAGATATATTTTCAGCAGAATTGTATACGCGTGTCCCAATTAGTATTGCTGAATGAGGTTAGAATATCAGTTTTTATCAATCCGATAGTTTCAAGATCTTATTAATGATGAATATCAAGTTATAGTGGGATATATTTTAGTTGCGTATGGAAGAAGATTCAATGATAAATAACGTATTATAATAAATTGCAATGACCACGACAAATTCTCTAAAACATTAACTGTTTGATCACTTAATCATAACGGAGTTTATATACTTTTATTCTTTCACTCGTTTACTTGTTTCAGTGGAGCACCACCTTGAAGTGTTTCTGCTATACAATTCGATCCCATAACTGAATTTTAAGCCTACTATTTATTCTATTAGGCTCTTTTGTCGAACCGCTTATTTACGGGGACATAAACACACAAACACCGGTTGTCAAACGATGATGTGAGACAAACACAGACAGAAAGACACACACACATACACAGACACACACACTTACACACACGTGTACATATATATATATATATATATATATATATATATATATATATATATATATATGACAAGGATTTGGTCGGCCCAACTCTATAGTAGAAGACACCTGCCCAAGGCGCAGCAGTGGGATTGAACTCGGAACAACGTAGTTAGGAAGCTACCTTATTACAACACAACCACGCCTACGCCTATTATTATGCAACTAATCGCAATGCACATTTTTATAAGGCCAACACATTCATAGGAAATACTCTTAAACTTTAACTGTTTGATCACTTAGTCATAATGGAGCTCATATTACGCAAATAATCATAATACATATTTGCACAATGCCAACACGTTCATAGGAAATTCGTATAGTTACTTGCATTGATGTTAGAGCACTGTAGATTCTTCAATTTTGGAGAGAGTCATGATAACGTTGATACCGGGAGATTTAAACTGAGAATGTGATAGATTATTTTAAATACTTAACTAATTTCACAGGCTATTTTATTATTTCTAATATTCCACTGTCCATAACTTGTATGTATCTAATTTATCTTTCTCAGGAGAATGATAGAAACGAAATAATATTAATCTTATTTTCCGCAAGTGTGATGAGCATTCGGCTCAGTTAACCACAGGAGATCACTGATATTTATTAACTCAGAAGAAATGGAAGTATTATGTAGATTACATAGATTTGAGATGAGGGCGTATATGAACTAAAGGTGTACTTACTGAAACGGTATACGGCAATGTTTCAGCTATCAAATGTTGAATCAACTGTGGCTTGGTACTGAATATTATTTCATCCACTCCATAGAAATGTAAGTTTTTTATAAGTCACTACTAGATTTGAACTCAAAACGTAATAAACGCAAATGAACAATAGAAAGCTCTTTACCAGTATTCTATTATTAATGTTTTTCAAAGGCCATCGTATAATTTATAAAACGTGAACGGAAACTATGAAAACTTCCTTTCACATGTACAGGTAAGGCACTTGATTTAAAGAAAAGTATATAATTGATTATATTGAAAATGCTATATTAATTGTATATATTCTATTGATCATAGTATTTAGAAAGACAAAATCTTCCTCGGAGAGATTTGACCTGAAAATAGAAAGAGGAGGTAACTAATTGCTTTGAAGGAATGTTTCTGGGGCATTATTTAGTGTATGCTCAATTCGTCTCTTGGACAGGCGAAATATAAAGCAATTAGTTTTGCGCTCTATAATGAATAATAATGATATGTTACACATATACATTCACATACATTCTGTGGAGTAGCAGTACAGTCTATGAAACCGAAAGGACATTTGAAAGGTACTTATTTAATCGATTACAGTAGGGCCGACTTGAACGTTATTTAAACTAAAGTGTAAAAAGGAAGGCATTTTGTCTATAGCCTACTCATCTACCAAATCTCCCACCACAATAATTATTTATAATATAGACGTGTCACAAAAATGTTACGAGGAGGCTTAGTATTGATAAGAATCAGTGAAGTACTTAATTGGAATTCATTTCATCAATCCTGAAGAATAAATTTCAAAGTCGACTTTACTGATTATGTCACAGCTTTGAAGGTAAGATGTTGCGCGATTACACCGAACACAGTACTTTACCAGCACTGTATTTTATTGACCCTAGAAGGTTCAAAAGCAAAGTTGACCCAGTAGAATTTGAACTTCGAATATATAATACTACATGACATTTTGTACGCAAGCAAACTTGTTCCCCTCTCGGTCATTTCAGTATGACCTGACAGTTTAATTCAGATACGTTTGTTTTGTCTTATTTTCTCTTGATCTTTTTTTCTATTTTCATCTATTCTTTCTATTTTTTTCTATTTTCATCTATTTTTCTGTAGAAGAGCATTGAGCAGGACTTCCTCAGTGTTCCCTGTGCATATTAATACACTCTGCTTGTTGCTTTTTAATACTATGACACGTCTTTGTGTCTTTTTTTTAATTTTTGAATCATATATTTATATATTTATATAAAACAAATAATAAATGAGTATATGCATATATATGTACAAGTAAGTGCATGCCTACATCTACCTGTATATATAGGTGCATATCTGGGTACAGGACATTGCAAACAAAACGTAGACAAAAAATAATAATAACCAGAGTACAGAAAACACAGGCCACATAGACAACATTTTCTATATATATACATACATGCATGCATACATACATACATATACATGCATACATATATACACATACTCATACACACACACATAGTAAACTTTTCCAGAATTATTATGAACTCATAGTTACTGCAAAAAAACAACATTACAATATGTAATATTGGGTTCTATGCTTCTCGAAATATTTTGGAAGTGAATACAAATAAATAAATAAGTAAAAAAAAAATCAATAACATTGTCTTTGAAGATAGCTACTTAAGAATTCAGTGTGCTTGCCACTTTTAATGCTATTTACGTTCCTGTTGCTTCTATCACCAATGTTATTGTTTTTGTTGTAAATGTTCTTTTGTTCTCGTTGCTGACGGTGCTATTCTTTTTGTTTCAAGACTACTAAATTTTGTATTTCTACTGTCTGATTATGTTTCTACTTTTTTCTTTCAAAAAAAAAAAAAAAAAAAAAACCTCATTTGCATGTAATTCATTCTTCAAATGCAGCCTAAAAAAACAATCATGATCTTTTTCTGATGATTTCTACTTTGCCTAAAGGTTCTGATTTAAGCGGAGTGTATGAAGTAGTTTTGTTCTTCAGTCAAGCAATAATCGTTCTGTCTCCTGAGAAGGTCGACCCTGATTCTAAATACTTCTTGCCAACTGTAATGCTGAAGGCAGACTTGTGTTTGTATTCGTGGGAGTATACATGTATATTGTTAAGTATTTGCGTGTGGCATATTTGTCTATAGAAGTGTGTATCCACCGATTTTTCAGTTCCTTGATCCTCGATCTTATCATGTTAAGTAATGCTGCAAAGGAACGAATCTCTTGTTCAATTTGATATAAGTGTTTTGAACTACCGCAAGCAAAGTAGACACAGCTGGTGTGTATATACAGCAGTTGTCTGCCTTTACATCTACTCTTTACATCTTCCACCTCCTTAAGCTGTTCTTTTTCTCCAAAAAGGAGAAAAGACAATAACAATCCTTTTTACAATAGGTATAATAGCTGGAATTTTAGGGGAAGTGGCTTGTCGATCACTTCAACCCAGTGCTTAACAGGAACATATTTGATCGACCACAAGGGGCTGAAGGGTATGTCGACCTCAAAACGCCGAACGTAAAGGCAGACGAAATTCCCTACACATTTTGTGGAACGCACTAACGTGTCTGCTAGCTAACCACATCAAAGAGAGCAAACCTTCGACAAGGCAACAACGTCCTGATTTCTTTTATTAGGCACAAGGCCTCTATAAAGATGTTTTTGTGAAGTCCCATCTTAACACATATCGAATGAAATTATGGGTACAATAAAAAAATGAGGATGGAATAACTTACCTGTCCCACAAACAGGTAGTTTCATTTTAGTGTTTTTAAATAAAATTTTACTTAACAGTTCAACATCCTGTCTTGCATCTGTTGGTTTTCCTTTTTTGTTTAAACACAAAATCACTATTTAGACCATATATTCCAATAAATCTTCAAATGCCACCACCGGCGCCAGCTCATCATAACGAAACTGTACCATTGTCGCATCTAGCCTTTCCCCAAACAACTCCTTCAATCTTTCTCCTCTTTCTCTTTCAAGCAGAACAGCTTTCATGTCTTCATTGGTCTTCTTAGGTGCCAATTTAAACCTAATTACGCTCTTCATCTTTGCAATCTTCTTTTCTATCTCTACACTTTTTATGTATCGTATCATATGTCTTAGATTTTTGCCTTTTGGTGTCAGTCTCTGTTTTCTTTCACCAATCTCTTCTTCTGTTACTGGTATTCCTATCTCTGTATGTCTCTCATTCTTTCTTTCATTTTCCTTTTTCTTCTGTATTTTCTCCTGCTTACTAAATGATGGTAACGGTCTCTGCGTTCGCTCCTCATTTACATTTGTTGACCTTTCATTGTTTCTCTGCTCGTTCGTTTTTTCCTGTTTTCCACTCTGCGTCTCCTCTCCACTTGCCTTTCTTTTCTTCCTAGGAGTCTTTGGTGGTAAGTTTGTGTTACTTTTCTTCCTATTTGCCACTGTATACTGTTCTTCCATTTTCCTCCACGACGGTTAAACCCTCTTCTTCTTGATGTTCCTTCTCTGTCTCCTCCTTTTCGTGTTTCTGGGGACACTTAGCTTTCATGTGTCCTTTTACTCCACATAGATAGCATACGGGGGGGGGGGGGGAGTCTTCCTTCCACTACAATTCTCAACCTCGTCTCGTCTGGTAGTACCATTTCTTCTGCAATTTTGTGGAGATCTGGTAAGTTTATATGAAATGATACCTCCAGTCCATATCCCCAACAGTTTCACCATCGTAGTTCTTGTAATCTTCAAAATTTGAATGCCGTTCTCTGTGTTATAGAGGATGGCTGCCACCAGCCTCGCCTCACCAATTTCTGGGGGCACTCTACCAATCCTTACTCTGGCCGCATGTTTGCCACAGTAGGTTGGTAGTAGCACCCACTCAGTTGAACTCAAACGCACAGTGGAGTGTTTTATCGCTTCTTCTTCACTCATGAAGCGTACCTCAACTGTGCCGTATTTCTTTCCTCTGGTATAGAATGTCATTAGCTCTTTAACCTCTTTTAAGCTTTCTTCAACCACCTCCACTGCTGCTATTTCCTCTTTTTTGTCGTAAGTGACAGCGTTTTATATATAATTGTATTTGTCTCAGTTTTTCTATAACTTCTTTAGGCGGCGTCAGCCTCAGGCTGTCCCCTTCGTTTCTCAATAATTCGTTATATTTCTTGGAATTATTTCGTTTAGTTCTCTTGCTTGTCATTAGTTTCTCTTGTCACTAGTTTTTCTTGTTTCTCACTAGTACTTGACCCGGTTCAGGGCCGTCTTTGGTTGCCGCCAAAACGGCTGCAACCAACCACTCGGCCCTGATTTCTGGTGGCACACTTGGGATCTTCACTCTCACACTTCTTCCCTTGGTAGAGGGCAACACCACAGCTTTGTTCGTCTTCAGGATGTTGGTGGCATATGAGGCCTCCCCATCCCTGGTGGCAAACCTTACCTCCACCGAACCGAACTTTCTACCTCTGCCAATAAACCCTGCTGCTACTGTCGCCAGACACTCCTCAATATCCTATTCGTCCAGTTTGTCAATTTTATTGGTGGCGACCGCCAGCGTGCGATACACCACCGTCCTCTCCTCCTTCTCCTTCATTGTCTTTTGCGGAGGCACTAACTTGATGTGTCTCCTTCCTTTTCCCCCAGTTTCTCACTCTTTCTCGCCTCCTCCATATTAACCGTTATTGCTGACACTTCCATTGATTTCTTTTATTGGGCACAAAGCCTCTATAAAGAAGGGACAGCACAAAAACAGACAAAACAATACAATGGGGTACATAAAAACACATATCGAATGAAATTATGGGTATAATGAAAAAATGAGGATGGAATGACTTACTTGCCCCCACAAGCAAGTAGTTTCATTTACTGTTTTTAAATAAAGTATTACTTAACAGTTCAACATATTGTCTTGCATCTGTTGGTTTCCTTTTTTCTTTTTAAACACAAAGTCACTATTTATAAAATATACTCTATTAAATCTTCGAAGGCCACTACCGGCGGCAATTCGTCATAACAAATAAGTATCCTTATCAACTCTATTCTTTCACCAAACAATTCCTTCAACCTATCTCCTCTTTCGTTTTCTAGCAAAACAGCTTTCAAACCTTCATTATTCTCTTTGGCCGCTAATTTCACTCTGATAACGTTCTTCATCTTCGCAATCCTTTTCTCTGTCTCTACACTTTTTGTGTATTGCACCATTGTTCTCGGGTTTTTCCTTTTTGGTGTCACTAACCTTCTCTCCTCACCAATCCCCTCCTCTGCCGCTGGCATTTCTATCTCTGTATGTCTCTCATTCTGTGTTGCTATCATCTCTCTTTCATTTTCCCTTCTCTTCTGTACTCTTTCCGCCTTGCTAGTTGATGGTCACTGCGTTCGTTCCTCCTTACATTTGTTGACCTTTCATTGTTTCTCTTCTCACTCGTACTCTCTTGTTTTTCACTCTGCATCTCCTCTCCACTTACCTTTCTTTTCTTCCTAGGACTCTTTGGTGGTAAGTCTGTATTACTTTTCTTCCTTTTTACCACTGTGTACTGGTCTTCCGTTTTTCCTCCTCTACGGTTGCACCCTCTTCTTCCTGATATTCCTGCTCGGTCTCCTCCTCTTCCTGTTTCTGGGGACACTTAGCTTTCATGTGTACCCTTACTTCACATAGAAAGCATACAGGCGGTCTTCCTTCCACAACAAACAAAGACGACTGAAACAATACTTGCACCTTCACTAAGGCGGACTTAATAATCTTTTCTACTATAGGGACAAGGCCTGAAATTTCGGGGAAAGGGACTAGTCGATTACATCGACCTCCAGTGCTCAACAGGTACTTATGTTATCGACCCGAAAGCATGAAAGACAAAGTCGACCTCGGCGGAATTTGAACTCAGAACATAAAGACGAGCGAAATGCCGCTAACACTTGGCGTGCTACCAATGTTTCCAGCTCACCACCTTCATAATGATGATGATAATAATAATAATAATAATAATAATAATAATAATAATAATAATGAGACGAAGAAATGCAAGAAGAAGAAGAAGAAGAAGAAGAAGAAGAAGAAGAAGAAGAAGAAGAAGAAGAAGAAGAAGAAGAACAACAACAACAACAACAACAACAACAACAATAGCAACAACAAGAATAATTCCTCATCTGAAAGAGTTCAAAGTAAACAGATATATAATTTATAGACTTGTTTAAATATATATAAAATGACAGATTCAGAGATAGTGAGGGTTTTGCAGAGGTCATTGAAAATGCGATAATAAAAGATAGATAAATAGAAAACCTTCAGAATTTCAACAAGCAAAATTCGTCAATACGGACGATGGCTATCAAGAAAATCCACCCTTTTACTCCCACCATTTCACGGCTTGTAAAAACATGAGACAAGATGAGTTTATTTGACCCGAGAGTGCAGCTATTATATTGAAGATTCACTGAGGAACAAAACAATTCTTTCTATAATTACCTTCGTTTCCAAGAGAAGACTTCAACGTATTACTGAGGAACACGCCAAAGTGGATGTTTCTCACCATCATACAGACACTTTTAACATTGTCACAAGAGGAAAACTGCCACCTTAACTGGCCGAAGGAAGCGTGTGGGCTGTTCGTCAAAAGTCCATTGATCAACAATGCTCGAACAGTGAACGAATGAATGCAGTACGATTTCGTCACGCTGCGCATGCTTTGAACAGGACTGACTCACATTTTTCGACCTGTAGATTTTGTTTTGAAACAATAATGGTTACTCAGCCCTGTAACAATACCACATCAGGGATTTCTAGAATATATCAATTGGTCCTGCACCGAAAGTTCGCCGGAACGGACAGACTACTTCAAACTCATGGATACAAGAACGTTGACACGCTTCCCTGCCACTAGTCCCTATGGAATATTAAATGTTGCACAGACGACATTGACCAGCTGGTTAAAGGCTCTCAGCTCCTGATAATATCTTTGATGCTAAGCACTCAGTTTTAGTTTCCACTTGAGGCAGGTTTGCAGTTATGTGAAGGAGACGAGCTGGGGAAGGAGGATGACACATACTCACCGTAAAGAAGCATTTGTCGATGTCAGAATCTCAGCGTATGTTCGGCCATTAGCATCTACGGTGTACTAAGCCTTCTATGCATAGGATGTTGTTAACAGATGGACCTCCTGAGCAACGAAACGCATTCCTATCACAATTAGCGAAAGGGCAGACGCTTCACTCTCGTGAAACCAGAGGAAAGTTGCGGTGTCTGACAGTAATATATAAGGGAAGTAGCATATGCATCTGCCAACACTGTTAGTCTTTTCAGGATACTTACTTTCCAATATATTTGTAGGTGAGACTAGCCACTTTCCTCCTAACATGACCCAATTTCTTACTCAGATAGAGATCTGTATCGAGTCAGAATCCAAATGATTTAACAGGTTTGTCCGTCCAGAACTCTACGACTCTGTTTGAAGGCATCGAATTGTTTCTCTGAGTAGGAAGC